>NC_090941.1:618212662-618478925 GCF_040938575.1 Ambystoma mexicanum
TGGCTGAATTCATCTGAGGGACCCCCTCAAGGGGAGGACAACAGCGCACGAGCAGCAAAGTGCACACTACCAAGAGGAAAAGTAGAGACAATACACAACATATGTTCCGGCATCGCTTGGGGAAATGCCCTCCACAAAACACAAGAAGGACTCAACAATCATGGACTCCTTCAATGCTGCTAAACAAAAGGGGCAACCCCAAACCGCCTCAGAAACACAGACTGAGCAGCCTGGAAAGGACACTGCCACTAAGGAGGATCAGGTCCTTGAAGCAATCGCAGCCCTACGATCCTTCATAGATACAAAGATCGAGGATGTCAAATCGGATGTACAACTGATGAGACAAGATATGAGGAACCTCAAGGAGAGAGTCACGACGGCCGAAACAGTGCTAAAGGAGATGACAGAAACTACTTGCGATCTGAGGAGAAGGCTGACAGAGCTAGAAAGGAGGAACGCGCTGCTAGAAGCCTGAGCGGAGGTTGTGGAAGGACGCGCCCGGCGCAACATCATACCAGTCTTGGGAGTCCTGGAGGGAATGGAAGGCTCCAGCCCAATGGATTTCATCGAAAATATGATACTGCAGGAAATCAGGGCAGTAGCACTATCACAGGGGTTTGCAGTGGAAAGGGCCCATAGATCTTTGCAAAAAAGGCCACCACCGGGCTCACACCCTCGCCCCATGATAGCAAACATTCTGAACTTCTGCGACAGAGAAACAATCTTGAAATTCTCCAGAGAAGGAGGCATGATCCGCCGAGATAATGCCACCGTAGCCATGTACCCGTACTACACCCCAGCGATACAGAGGGCATGGAACTCTTTCGTCCTGATCAAGCTGAAACTTATGAAGTTGAATCTCAAGTACATGCTGATGTACCCGTCTTGGCTCAAGGTACTCTACAAAGGATGGGCCGTATTTCTGGAAATGCCGGCAGCGGCCAACATGTGGCTGGAGCATAACAACCTAGACGATGGCAAAGAGATGGTCACATGAAGGACAGCAGACCCAGAGGATGAATGGGGGAGACACAGTAATGAAAGGCGCCGCGGGTGCGGCACAGGGGTTTAGACAAGCAAAACATCCTGTTATCAGGCAAGAGCGAGGCAGGCGCCTCTGACAGAGCAATTGAACACGCCCTACAAACTGTTCGGCGTCAGCCAGCTGCTGACACACCATGGCCCACATGCCATGACCCAGGAGGGTCTGGCAGTTGTGAGGGCGCTCGAGCACCATGGACGAAAGGTGGCTGCTGAGCGCAGTTATCTAGTTTTGGTTTGGTTAAGAGTTTGTTTGGTTTTGGTTTGTTTTGGAGTTGTAAACGGTTTGATTCCTACACAAAACGAGGTGTGCAACATCAACTGCTAGAGTGTTGATGAGTGTGACCGGAAGGGGGAAAGGCTACCTGGGGTGAGAGTCAAAAGGGGTTGCTGGGACGGGGACTGGGACCAGAGGGCTGGGGGGGTGGGATCTACACACTGGAATGGCTAACAAAATCAAAATTCTAACATGGAACGTCCGGGGCCTGGGGATATATATGCACAGGAACCGGGTGAAGTGCTTTCTCAGCAGGAAGAGGGTGTCCATTGTACTGCTTCAGGAGACCCACCTGATCCAGCAAACCATGGGGACGGTGAGGGATCGCTGGCATGGACAGTGTTATGGGGCTCCCTACTTCAAGTATGCCCGGGGGGTACTCATTTGGATAAGTCCAGCGGTCCCATTCAAAGTACTGAGCTGGGAAGCAGACCCAGAGGGTCGATACCTGGTAGTAAGGGGATGGATTGAACAGGTTGAAGTCTGCATAATAAACTTGCACTTCCCCAACTACGGGATCCCAAAACACCTAGATACACTGGGGGCCAAACTAGCTCACCACCAAGTCAGCTTCTTTGTCTGGGGAGGTGACCTCAACTGAGTAAGGGATTGCGAGCTGGACAGATCTAAATCGACAGCAACCAGAAATGATGCAGCGTCTGTGGCACTAAACGTGCTAGTGGAGGCCTTAGATCTGGCCAACGTGTGGCGTGTGCTCCACCCAACAGACAGAGCCTACTCGTACTTCTCCTCGCCACACACCCTGCACACCAGAATAGACTACATCTTTGTGCTCAGGCACGACCAGTCACAAATAGACTCAGGCACTCAGCGATGGACTCCCCCCGGAGTTCTACAAAGCGTATGAAGCAGTCATCACACTGGTGTTGCTTGAGGTCTACCGAGAAGCTTTTAAGAAAGGGGAACTGCCGTGGTACATGAGAGAAACGCTAATTGTCCTGATACCCAAGCCTGGGAAACCAACGGAAGAATGTGATTCTTACCACCCACTGGCGATGCTGAATTATGATGTTAAAATCCTCACCACGATACTAGCTAAATGCTTGAACAGAATAATAGGGGGCCTAAAACATAGCGACCAGACTGGCTTCATACCAGGGCGCTGCACTGCATTAAACCTACGCAGGCTGCAACACATCCTGGCGCAGACAGAGGGATCCCAAAGAGAATATGCTATACTCTCCCTAGACGCTATAAAAGTGTTTGACTCAATTTACTGGGAGTGGCTGCTGGGGGCACTAAGGGAGTTTGGATTTGGGGAGGTCTTCACTCACTGGGTTCGGATCCTATACACGAACCCCATGGCCAGGGTAAAAACCGGGAGGTTGGTGTTGGCAATTTGGGACATAAAGAGGGGGACCAGACTGGGCAGCCCGCTGACCCCAATGCTACACATCGTGGGCCTTGAGCCAATAGCGATATACCTCAGGAAACAGTACCTAGATGCCGACGTTTAGGTTGGGGGAATGGGGCACCTACTCTCACTCTACGCGGACGATGTGGAGCAGGTGCAAGTGGATCTAGGTCACCTGGCCTAAGCCCCGCCCACCTGATGCCTTCCTGCCTGCCGCTCTTTTTCACCACTTTGCAAGCCCCGCCCAACTGGTGCCTTCCTGCTTGCCGTTCTTTTTCACCACTTAGCAAGCCCCGCCCACCTGGTGCCTTCCTGCTTCCGGCTCTTTTTCACCACTTAGCAAGCCACACCCACCTGGTGCCTTCCTGCTTGCCGCTCTGTTTCCCTACTTAAGGAGCCCTCCAGCTTCTTTTCCTTTGCAGATGGGGAGCAGGTGCAAGTGGATCTAGGTCACCTGGCCTAAGCCCCGCCCACCGGGTACCTTCCTGCCGGTTGCTCTTTTTCACCACTTAGCAAGCCCCGCCCACCTGGTGCCTTCCTTCACCATCACTGTCTTGTGGGCAATGCTGGATTTGACTTTTATGGACTTCATTCATTCACGGTGCGTCACTCGTTCTCAATTCTCATGCTGGACTTCCTTTGCATCTTGTACTCATGGTGGCCCTGAATCCCATCTTCATCCTGTATCCTGGCTTGCAACATTATGTGTTACTACTGACTTCTGCAATTGTATTCGCTCTCCACTCTTGCTTCTCCACTCTTTTTGACTGCTTACTCTCTTTTCTCTGCTCCTTTCACTTCTCCCATTTCTTCTATGCACTTACTCTATGAGAATTGTCCCTGGACCTAATATGATAGCAACCTTGTCTGTTTCCTCCACCCTCCCATTAATGTTTTTTTCCTCCCCACCACCCCTCCAGCACTATCTGAAATGTCGTCAGGCCTAGTATGATAGTCGCTTGTTTTGTTCCTCCCCTCCCTTTCTGCACCCCTCTCCCTCACCTTTTGTTTTTCTCCGGCTCTACCAGAAATGTCATCAGGCCGAGTAGAGTAGTCGCCTGTCTGTTTCCATTTCCTTCCCACTCTCCCCCTCCCTTCCTTATCTATGTCTTAGCTCTTGCACTATCTGAAATGTCGTCAGGCCGAGTACGATAGTTAATTTCACATCCTTACTGTTCATGGCCTGTAAGAATGTGGTTGTATTTTCTCTTGTTCCCTCCCTTGCCTTGAAGCGCTTTGAAACACATTGTGTATAGGCGCTATATAAATAAAAGATCATATCATATCATGTGTTGCTATACGTAAGGGACCCACACCTAAATGTCCTAGATATCCTAGACATCCTAGACATACTAGACAATTACGCCAAGGTCTCGGGAATCAGTTTCAGCAGATCTAAATCCTGCATATTCCCAATAGAGGGGCTAAGAGGGAGGGACATCAGTACACTACCAGCAGTGAGGCTCAATTGGGCGTCAGACTTGTTCAAATACCTGGGGGTCAACATATCGCATACGCCAGAACGGATGCACGAACACAACACGGCAAAGGTGGTCCAAGGCCTGGGGAAGTCCATGAAGTTCTGGTCCAAATTACCATTGTCATTACTAGGCAGAGAGGCCATCACCAAAATGATCATCCTACCGAAATTTCTCTATTTCTTTACCAATGTGCACTACTACATCAAAGTGTCCTTTTTTCGATCGCTGGAAACACTGATCCAGGAGATTCTGCGGGGCTCTGCACGCCACAGACTCTCACTAACAACGCTACACCTGTCGTACGACAAGGGGGGTGTGAAACTGCCAAACCTAGAGAGATATTATCTAGCAGCCCAACTCAGCCATGTGGTCAAATGGCTGGCGGACAAGTCTACCTCAGAAACTGTCCTGTTACAACACCTGGTGGCTCCCATTAGGTTGAAAGAAATACTGTGGGTAACATACGGGGACGCAGAACACACCCCAATGGTGGCAACGCTAGGAAGGAAGATATGGATGAGGACGCAAGCCCTACTGAAACTTGCATGCCCTTACTCCCCAGAAGTGCCAATATCGGCAGACACATGCCGAGACAGCGCAGATATGGCGGTGTTGAAAAGATGGGAAGGGAAAGGGATATACACATGGGGGATGTATATGAAGAGGGGACCTTTAGGGAGTTCAACTCAATACAAGAGAGAGAAGGGATCCCGGGTGGACAGTTCCTCTGGTACCAACGAGTCCGAAAGGTGGCTAAAGATAGATGGGAGGGCTGGCCGGAAGAACCAATACTCACACTGATGTATAACCTGGGTGACGGCTGGCGGCCAGTTTCAAGGCTGTACAGCATGCTAAAAGACACGCCCAACCCCAAGAGCATAACATTAAAAGAGCAATGGGAGGCAGATTTGGGCACAGTAATAATGGAAAAGGAATGGGAGAGGATACTGGGTTACCCCAAAGCAGTATCGCGAAATCACTGCTTTAAACTGATGCAACGAAATGTGCTATACTGCACCTACATGACTCCGCACAGGGTAGCCGCATTCAACAGGAGTGCTTGTTCACTGTGCCCATGGTGCGGAGGCGAACAAGCCGACATGGTACACATGTTCTGGGGGTGTGGGCGCGTGCAGGGTTTTTGGGCAAGCATAGAACAAGCCTGCAGAGCGGCTGGTGTGGTAAGGTTTGAATGGTCGCCAAAGGAATGCCTGCTCGGAGCCTACCCCAGGGTTGGCAAATACAAGCATGTGCTTAGATTCATGGATCTGGCATGCGTCTTAGCCAAAGGAACCATCACCATTTCCTGGAAAAAGGCTGGCGGGGGCCACAAAACATAAAATGGCACAGGGAATTTGAGAGGTGGGCAGAGGCAGAAACCAAGGTGTGGATGGATGTGGTCAATAGATCGGAGCCGGATGGCAACGACAAATGGGTCGCATGGAAGGTACTGGTGTGGGACATGTTCCACCCATCTGATGATAAACCCCCCTGAATGAGACACACATTGTGACACACCTGCCCCACGCATGTGCGGCCGCCCACCCGCACCCAACTGACACAGACCAGTGGTGATACCTGGTCTCCACTTCTTCCCCCTTCTCTCTCCTCTACCTCTGGCCCTCCTACAGGTGCCCCCCTCCCACTTTCTCTTCCTTTCCTCTTTCCTCCCATGACGCGGTTTCTGCACAAGTCCAATCTATGAAAGTCTTGTCAAAACAGGTTCTTCCCTGTTCGTCCAAAACCATCAAGGACCACATTGACACCCGTGCTCCTGCTCTGGCCAACTTCTGTAACCTCTCCATTGCCTCTGGAGCTTTCCCCGTCCTTCCGAAGCACTCTCTTGTGCACCCCCTTCTCAAGAAACTGACAGCCGACCCTTGATGCACGGCTAACTATCCCTTGATCTCCATCACTCCTTTCCTGGGCAAATTCCTGGAAAAGCTGGCCATGTCCCAGTTTAATCTTCACACCGATTCTGTTGGTTGTCTCCATGACCATCAGTCTGGCTTTAGAGCTGTCAGAAGCACAGAAACTGCTCACCTGAACATCCATGAAGACCTGCTCTCCAACCTGGACTCTAACATGCTCTCTGTCCTCATCCTACTCGATCTCTCGTCTGCATTTGACATGGTCAACCATGCCATCCTGCTCAACCATCTCTGTCATAACCTGGGTATCACTGATCAGGCCCTGGCCTTGCTGACCTCTTTCCTCTCTGAATGACCCTCCCTGGTCCAACTTGGCTCCTTCCTTTCCTCTATCTCACTCTTTACTTGCGTTGTTCCCGAAGGGTCTAACCTCTCTCCCTGGTTGGTCAACCAATACCTGGCATGCATTGCCCACCAAATTGCGGCTCTCTGCTTCAATTTTGAGGATGACACTCAGCTTGTCTTCAGGCTTCCTTCCGCCACCTCCTCTCCTTCTCTCATCTCAGTATGTCCGCTATCCAGGAGTGGTGTGCCACCAATGATCTCTGCCTGAACGTCAGCAAGATTACTGAGATTCTCCTCATAAGCACAGCTGCACCCTCCTTCCCTGTCACTCTCTGGCCATCCTCCCTTGGCCCTCTTCCTGCTCCCAGCTGTGAGGCTAAGCACTTTGGGGTCATCTTTGACTCTATACTCTCCTGGTTCTAGGTCAAAAGGGTCGAATGAAAAGGACCGAAAACCGAAGGGTTGAATTATTTTTTTTTTGGGGGGGGCCCGCAAACCCCGGTTTTTGGTGCAAAAACCACTTTTATTTATTATACGAAAAGCACACAAAAAATATATTTTAAAAAAAAAATCGACCCTTTGGTTTTTGGTCCTATTACCTCAAGCCTTTGGTCATTTGATCCTTTTGGTGTCGAAACTTTGATCGGATACCCACTCTCCTTTTCTCCTCACATCTCTGATGTCTCCAAGAAGTCAAACTATCAGCTGCACCATCTCAGAGGTATTCTTCCTATCCTCTCCTTCCCCCAGAAGCTTACTGTCTCTCGAGCTTTGGTTCTCTCTAGGGTTGACTATTGCAATAGCCTCTTTCTAAATCTGGCTGCTTCTACTCTCCGCCCTCTGCAAGTCACCCAGAACAGGGCTGCAAGACTTGTCCTTGGCCTCAAGCCCTGGGATAGTATCTCTCCAGCCCTGAAATCTCTTCATTGGATCCCAGTGGCTGCAAGGATTAAATTCAAGACCCTTTGCATTGTCCACAAGGCTTTCTGGGGCTGGGTCCAAAATATCTTCAACCCTCCCTCCGTAAATACGTTCTCACTCAAGTTCTTTGCTCCTCCACCTCCAACTCCCTCAAGGACAGTCGCTTCTCCAAGCAACGAGTTGGGGGTAGATCTCTTTCCTCGGCTGGGGCCTACCTCTAGAACAGAATCCCTGCCACTCTAAAACTTGAGGAGAACCACCTCCAGTTCTGGAAGCACCTCAAGACCTTCCTCTTTGCTTCTGCCTTTGCTCTTCCTCTCCCCTACTGATATTTCTGTTTCAGTACCCTGCACCTGGTTACCCTCTGACCCCTGCACTTGGCCTTATCTGTAACCATACATTCCCCTTACCTGCACTTATCAGACAACCCCTGTCTGTGCTTTAAACCCTGCACTTGCCACCCTTGTGGATTCACTTCCAGTTGTTGTTGTTATCCCTGCTTAGCACTTTCCAGTTCTCCCCTCCCCTTGCACTCTCCCACTTCCCACTTCCCTCTCCCCTGCACTTGCGCATTCTCAATGTTACTGGGCGTAGTAAGATCGTTGTTTTGTCCTCCCTTGTTCCCCTCCCTCTCCTCATCGTGCTCTGAAACACTTGTGCATGAGCACGATACATTAAAATATCAATATCAATTTATATACTGACCTGTTTCATCTACCCTTAACAATGTATTTGCAGTTTTTTATCTAATGTATCTCTCCTTTTACCCCCTTTTTATACTTCAACTTGATAGTTCCATATATACCTACTTTACCTGCTACAGTGAATCTCTTTGAGGAATCTTATTGACTGCACTGGACACTTTATCGTTGTTACCTGCAATTGATTTTAACTGCTTTGAAAATTATAGTAATACCGTGTTGACCGTACCTTTCCTTTTATAAATAAGATTCCTTGACTAGTTGATCTTGTTCTACTTATCTTGGCTGTAGAAGCGTGTCTTTCCGTGATTGTGCTGCTCTTCACTTGTGTTAGTGTTATGAGCACTACAGGGGTGTGGCCTGAGCTCATGCCTTGAGGACATGCTGGCTCTGAGCTCCTGCCTAGATCCTTAAATGATCCTAAAGCTGACTCACAAATAAGCTTATTTAACTGGAGGTACGTGCACCAGAGGGTATATCAACTGATTCCCTAACCCCTTGGTCAAACAAACTGGAGAATCGGAGTGCAGAGAACGAGAAAGAAGGTGGAAAAGAGGGGGCCTCTGGCATCCAAGATGGCCGGCACGACCACGGCCTGGTGGTGAAGGGGAGGAGTGGCCGAGGCGAACAACAGCGCAAGCAGACGCTGTTACTCTGACACACTGGACGGCACCTATGACGAACGTCAGGAAACCTTGGGGCCTGATGCCACGGCTGCCGGATCCCCCCGCGCACCAGAGCGGGCCGGGAGTAGAAACCGGGAGAAGGTGCAAGATGCACTGAGGCAGCGGACCAAGGGCAACGGCAGGACGGACCGAGCACAGGCACCGAACCATCAGCGACCCGCAACAAGAGGCTGACAGCAGGGAGAGGCGGATGGCTCGGCCGCACCTTGGGCCATGCTCATAAAACATCGGAGACCACCGCACAATCCCACAAGCACCAGGCAATGGAGGGAGAGAAGCACCCATGGTGAGGAGAGTCCAGTGCAGGCTGAGGGGACACGCACATGCCTGACCACATCTGGAGTATGGAAAGGCAAAATCACAACGAGCTGGCCTGGGAGAAGGGACCAGGTCGCGAAACCAGGGAACATTAACCCTGCCACAGACCCCAAATAGACATTAAAGGAAGGCTCAGGACCGGGCCCTAGTGAGGGCAGAGGGACGTTACAGCACACTGCGCACAGCCGAGGCACCACCCCTGGGGCCCTGCACACACGGGAGAAATGCAGGATGAACCAGATACGCTGCGCTGAGCAAACGAAGAGCAACACGGCCCACTGCAGCACAGCGAGTACTATACAATTCAGGCCCAGAAAATCACAACAAAAGAAGCGCTTGTCTGCACTAATCTGAGGGACCCCTCACGTGAAGGACAGCAGTGCACTAATAGCGCTGGCCAATCCAGGAACGCTACACAGACCAAAGTGAAAGGCTTCACGGCCCACCACACTGCGGAGAGCACGGTTCAACTCAAACTTGGTGCTGGGGTGTCACCAATGAAGCGCTAGGGTGCCACATAACAGCGCCATACCCTTACAGGCTGTGGTTGGCACAAGGAACCATACGCTTATAAGCACGAACCACGAATCAGAGGGGCGCCAGGCTGGCTGATCTGAGGGACCGCTGCACGGGAGGGATAGCAGTGCACAGATAACACAGAGCTGACCTGAAATGCCACACTGGCCAAAGCAAGGGGACTCGCGGCCTGCTGCGTTACAGCGAACAGCACCAGGTGAATTAAGAACGCTGCGCTGAACAAAGCAAGGAGTAGCAAGGCCCACTGATTCACGGTGAGCAAAATATAACCCAGGCCCGATGTCGGGGCACCACCAATGAAGCGCTGGGGCACTAAGTAACAGTGCCAAACTGAGGAACCATAAACCAAAGAGCACAAACCACAACACAAAGAGGCATCTGGCTGAACTAATCTGAAGGGCCCCCTCACAGGAGAGACAGTGGTGCACAAAGAGCATTGGGCAATCTAAGTATGCCATATCAACCAAAGCGGAGGGAATCACGGCCCACCGCACTGCGGAGAGCACAACACAACCTAAACCAGGGCTGGGGTCTCACCAACAAAGCGCTAGAGCACCACACAGCAGTGCCAAACCCCCACGGGCTGTGGTTGACACAATGAACCATCAACTCACAAGCACGTACCGTGAATCAGAAAGGCATCGGGCTGGGCTTATCTGAGGGACCCCTGCACATGAGCGATAGCAGCGCAGTAACCACAATCTGGAACGCCGCTCTGGCCAAAACGAAGGGACCCACGGCTTGCTACCTAGCGGCGAATAGACCACAACTTGGGCCTGGTGCCTGGACGTCACCAATGTAAAGCTGGGACACTAAACAACTGCGCCAAACCCCCATAGGCTGCTGGTGGCCCGATAGGCAATAAACCAAAGAGCACGAACTACGACAGGGAGAGGCGCTTGGCTGAATTCATCTGAGGGACCCCCTCACGGGGAGGACAACAGTGCACGAGCAGCAAAGTGCACACTACCAAGAGGAAAAGTAGAGACAATACACAACATATGTTCCGGCATCGCTGGGGAAATGCCCTCCACAAAACACAAGAAGGACTCAACAATCATGGACTCCTTCAATGCTGCTAAACAAAAGGGGCAACCCCAAACCGCCTCAGAAACACAGACTGAGCAGCCTGGAAAGGACACTGCCACTAAGGAGGATCAGGTCCTTGAAGCAATCGCAGCCCTACGATCCTTCATAGATACAAAGATCGAGGATGTCAAATCGGATGTACAACTGATGAGACAAGATATGAGGAACCTCAAGGAGAGAGTCACGACGGCCGAAACAGTGCTAAAGGAGATGACAGAAACTACTTGCGATCTGAGGAGAAGGCTGACAGAGCTAGAAAGGAGGAACGCGCTGCTAGAAGCCTGAGCGGAGGTTGTGGAAGGACGTGCCCGGCGCAACATCATACCAATCTTGGGAGTCCTGGAGGGAATGGAAGGCTCCAGCCCAATGGATTTCATCGAAAATATGATACTGCAGGAAATCAGGGCAGTAGCACTATCACAGGGGTTTGCAGTGGAAAGGGCCCATAGATCTTTGCAAAAAAGGCCACCACCGGGCTCACACCCTCGCCCCATGATAGCAAACATTCTGAACTTCTGCGACAGAGAAACAATCTTGAAATTCTCCAGAGAAGGAGGCATGATCCGCCGAGATAATGCCACCGTAGCCATGTACCCGTACTACACCCCAGCGATACAGAGGGCATGGAACTCTTTCGTCCTGATCAAGCTGAAACTTATGAAGTTGAATCTCAAGTACATGCTGATGTACCCGTCTTGGCTCAAGGTACTCTACAAAGGATGGGCCGTATTTCTGGAAATGCCGGCAGCGGCCAACATGTGGCTGGAGCATAACAACCTAGACGATGGCAAAGAGATGGTCACATGAAGGACAGCAGACCCAGAGGATGAATGGGGGAGACACAGTAATGAAAGGCGCCGCGGGTGCGGCACAGGGGTTTAGACAAGCAAAACATCCTGTTATCAGGCAAGAGCGAGGCAGGCGCCTCTGACAGAGCAATTGAACACGCCCTACAAACTGTTCGGCGTCAGCCAGCTGCTGACACACCATGGCCCACATGCCATGACCCAGGAGGGTCTGGCAGTTGTGAGGGCGCTCGAGCACCATGGACGAAAGGTGGCTGCTGAGCGCAGTTATCTAGTTTTGGTTTGGTTAAGAGTTTGTTTGGTTTTGGTTTGTTTTGGAGTTGTAAACGGTTTGATTCCTACACAAAACGAGGTGTGCAACATCAACTGCTAGAGTGTTGATGAGTGTGACCGGAAGGGGGAAAGGCTACCTGGGGTGAGAGTCAAAAGGGGTTGCTGGGACGGGGACTGGGACCAGAGGGCTGGGGGGGTGGGATCTACACACTGGAATGGCTAACAAAATCAAAATTCTAACATGGAACGTCCGGGGCCTGGGGATATATATGCACAGGAACCGGGTGAAGTGCTTTCTCAGCAGGAAGAGGGTGTCCATTGTACTGCTTCAGGAGACCCACCTGATCCAGCAAACCATGGGGACGGTGAGGGATCGCTGGCATGGACAGTGTTATGGGGCTCCCTACTTCAAGTATGCCCGGGGGGTACTCATTTGGATAAGTCCAGCGGTCCCATTCAAAGTACTGAGCTGGGAAGCAGACCCAGAGGGTCGATACCTGGTAGTAAGGGGATGGATTGAACAGGTTGAAGTCTGCATAATAAACTTGCACTTCCCCAACTACGGGATCCCAAAACACCTAGATACACTGGGGGCCAAACTAGCTCACCACCAAGTCAGCTTCTCTGTCTGGGGAGGTGACCTCAACTGAGTAAGGGATTGCGAGCTGGACAGATCTAAATCGACAGCAACCAGAAATGATGCAGCGTCTGTGGCACTAAACGTGCTAGTGGAGGCCTTAGATCTGGCCAACGTGTGGCGTGTGCTCCACCCAACAGACAGAGCCTACTCGTACTTCTCCTCGCCACACACCCTGCACACCAGAATAGACTACATCTTTGTGCTCAGGCACGACCAGTCACAAATAGACTCAGGCACTCAGCGATGGACTCCCCCCGGAGTTCTACAAAGCGTATGAAGCAGTCATCACACTGGTGTTGCTTGAGGTCTACCGAGAAGCTTTTAAGAAAGGGGAACTGCCGTGGTACATGAGAGAAACGCTAATTGTCCTGATACCCAAGCCTGGGAAACCAACGGAAGAATGTGATTCTTACCACCCACTGGCGATGCTGAATTATGATGTTAAAATCCTCACCACGATACTAGCTAAATGCTTGAACAGAATAATAGGGGGCCTAAAACATAGCGACCAGACTGGCTTCATACCAGGGCGCTGCACTGCATTAAACCTACGCAGGCTGCAACACATCCTGGCGCAGACAGAGGGATCCCAAAGAGAATATGCTATACTCTCCCTAGACGCTATAAAAGTGTTTGACTCAATTTACTGGGAGTGGCTGCTGGGGGCACTAAGGGAGTTTGGATTTGGGGAGGTCTTCACTCACTGGGTTCGGATCCTATACACGAACCCCATGGCCAGGGTAAAAACCGGGAGGTTGGTGTTGGCAATTTGGGACATAAAGAGGGGGACCAGACTGGGCAGCCCGCTGACCCCAATGCTACACATCGTGGGCCTTGAGCCAATAGCGATATACCTCAGGAAACAGTACCTAGATGCCGACGTTTAGGTTGGGGGAATGGGGCACCTACTCTCACTCTACGCGGACGATGTGGAGCAGGTGCAAGTGGATCTAGGTCACCTGGCCTAAGCCCCGCCCACCTGATGCCTTCCTGCCTGCCGCTCTTTTTCACCACTTTGCAAGCCCCGCCCAACTGGTGCCTTCCTGCTTGCCGTTCTTTTTCACCACTTAGCAAGCCCCGCCCACCTGGTGCCTTCCTGCTTCCGGCTCTTTTTCACCACTTAGCAAGCCACACCCACCTGGTGCCTTCCTGCTTGCCGCTCTGTTTCCCTACTTAAGGAGCCCTCCAGCTTCTTTTCCTTTGCAGATGGGGAGCAGGTGCAAGTGGATCTAGGTCACCTGGCCTAAGCCCCGCCCACCGGGTACCTTCCTGCCGGTTGCTCTTTTTCACCACTTAGCAAGCCCCGCCCACCTGGTGCCTTCCTTCACCATCACTGTCTTGTGGGCAATGCTGGATTTGACTTTTATGGACTTCATTCATTCACGGTGCGTCACTCGTTCTCAATTCTCATGCTGGACTTCCTTTGCATCTTGTACTCATGGTGGCCCTGAATCCCATCTTCATCCTGTATCCTGGCTTGCAACATTATGTGTTACTACTGACTTCTGCAATTGTATTCGCTCTCCACTCTTGCTTCTCCACTCTTTTTGACTGCTTACTCTCTTTTCTCTGCTCCTTTCACTTCTCCCATTTCTTCTATGCACTTACTCTATGAGAATTGTCCCTGGACCTAATATGATAGCAACCTTGTCTGTTTCCTCCACCCTCCCATTAATGTTTTTTTCCTCCCCACCACCCCTCCAGCACTATCTGAAATGTCGTCAGGCCTAGTATGATAGTCGCTTGTTTTGTTCCTCCCCTCCCTTTCTGCACCCCTCTCCCTCACCTTTTGTTTTTCTCCGGCTCTACCAGAAATGTCATCAGGCCGAGTAGAGTAGTCGCCTGTCTGTTTCCATTTCCTTCCCACTCTCCCCCTCCCTTCCTTATCTATGTCTTAGCTCTTGCACTATCTGAAATGTCGTCAGGCCGAGTACGATAGTTAATTTCACATCCTTACTGTTCATGGCCTGTAAGAATGTGGTTGTATTTTCTCTTGTTCCCTCCCTTGCCTTGAAGCGCTTTGAAACACATTGTGTATAGGCGCTATATAAATAAAAGATCATATCATATCATGTGTTGCTATACGTAAGGGACCCACACCTAAATGTCCTAGATATCCTAGACATCCTAGACATACTAGACAATTACGCCAAGGTCTCGGGAATCAGTTTCAGCAGATCTAAATCCTGCATATTCCCAATAGAGGGGCTAAGAGGGAGGGACATCAGTACACTACCAGCAGTGAGGCTCAATTGGGCGTCAGACTTGTTCAAATACCTGGGGGTCAACATATCGCATACGCCAGAACGGATGCACGAACACAACACGGCAAAGGTGGTCCAAGGCCTGGGGAAGTCCATGAAGTTCTGGTCCAAATTACCATTGTCATTACTAGGCAGAGAGGCCATCACCAAAATGATCATCCTACCGAAATTTCTCTATTTCTTTACCAATGTGCACTACTACATCAAAGTGTCCTTTTTTCGATCGCTGGAAACACTGATCCAGGAGATTCTGCGGGGCTCTGCACGCCACAGACTCTCACTAACAACGCTACACCTGTCGTACGACAAGGGGGGTGTGAAACTGCCAAACCTAGAGAGATATTATCTAGCAGCCCAACTCAGCCATGTGGTCAAATGGCTGGCGGACAAGTCTACCTCAGAAACTGTCCTGTTACAACACCTGGTGGCTCCCATTAGGTTGAAAGAAATACTGTGGGTAACATACGGGGACGCAGAACACACCCCAATGGTGGCAACGCTAGGAAGGAAGATATGGATGAGGACGCAAGCCCTACTGAAACTTGCATGCCCTTACTCCCCAGAAGTGCCAATATCGGCAGACACATGCCGAGACAGCGCAGATATGGCGGTGTTGAAAAGATGGGAAGGGAAAGGGATATACACATGGGGGATGTATATGAAGAGGGGACCTTTAGGGAGTTCAACTCAATACAAGAGAGAGAAGGGATCCCGGGTGGACAGTTCCTCTGGTACCAACGAGTCCGAAAGGTGGCTAAAGATAGATGGGAGGGCTGGCCGGAAGAACCAATACTCACACTGATGTATAACCTGGGTGACGGCTGGCGGCCAGTTTCAAGGCTGTACAGCATGCTAAAAGACACGCCCAACCCCAAGAGCATAACATTAAAAGAGCAATGGGAGGCAGATTTGGGCACAGTAATAATGGAAAAGGAATGGGAGAGGATACTGGGTTACCCCAAAGCAGTATCGCGAAATCACTGCTTTAAACTGATGCAACGAAATGTGCTATACTGCACCTACATGACTCCGCACAGGGTAGCCGCATTCAACAGGAGTGCTTGTTCACTGTGCCCATGGTGTGGAGGCGAACAAGCCGACATGGTACACATGTTCTGGGGGTGTGGGCGCGTGCAGGGTTTTTGGGCAAGCATAGAACAAGCCTGCAGAGCGGCTGGTGTGGTAAGGTTTGAATGGTCGCCAAAGGAATGCCTGCTCGGAGCCTACCCCAGGGTTGGCAAATACAAGCATGTGCTTAGATTCATGGATCTGGCATGCGTCTTAGCCAAAGGAACCATCACCATTTCCTGGAAAAAGGCTGGCGGGGGCCACAAAACATAAAATGGCACAGGGAATTTGAGAGGTGGGCAGAGGCGGAAACCAAGGTGTGGATGGATGTGGTCAATAGATCGGAGCCGGATGGCAACGACAAATGGGTCGCATGGAAGGTACTGGTGTGGGACATGTTCCACCCATCTGATGATAAACCCCCCTGAATGAGACACACATTGTGACACACCTGCCCCATGCATGTGCGGCCGCCCACCCGCACCCAACTGACACAGACCAGTGGTGATACCTGGTCTCCACTTCTTCCCCCTTCTCTCTCCTCTACCTCTGGCCCTCCTACAGGTGCCCCCCTCCCACTTTCTCTTCCTTTCCTCTTTCCTCCCATGACACGGTTTCTGCACAAGTCCAATCTATGAAAGTCTTGTCAAAACAGGTTCTTCTCTGTTCGTCCAAAACCATCAAGGACCACATTGACACCCGTGCTCCTGCTCTGGCCAACTTCTGTAACCTCTCCATTGCCTCTGGAGCTTTCCCCGTCCTTCCGAAGCACTCTCTTGTGCACCCCCTTCTCAAGAAACTGACAGCCGACCCTTGATGCACGGCTAACTATCCCTTGATCTCCATCACTCCTTTCCAGGGCAAATTCCTGGAAAAGCTGGCCATGTCCCAGTTTAATCTTCACACCGATTCTGTTGGTTGTCTCCATGACCATCAGTCTGGCTTTAGAGCTGTCAGAAGCACAGAAACTGCTCACCTGAACATCCATGAAGACCTGCTCTCCAACCTGGACTCTAACATGCTCTCTGTCCTCATCCTACTCGATCTCTCGTCTGCATTTGACATGGTCAACCATGCCATCCTGCTCAACCATCTCTGTCATAACCTGGGTATCACTGATCAGGCCCTGGCCTTGCTGACCTCTTTCCTCTCTGAATGACCCTCCCTGGTCCAACTTGGCTCCTTCCTTTCCTCTATCTCACTCTTTACTTGCGGTGTTCCCGAGGGGTCTAACCTCTCTCCCTGGTTGTTCAACCAATACCTGGCATGCATTGCCCACCACATTGCGGCTCTCTGCTTCAATTTTGAGGATGACACTCAGCTTGTCTTCAGGCTTCCTTCCGCCACCTCCTCTCCTTCTCTCATCTCAGTATGTCCGCTATCCAGGAGTGGTGTGCCACCAATGATCTCTGCCTGAACGTCAGCAAGATTACTGAGATTCTCCTCATAAGCACAGCTGCACCCTCCTTCCCTGTCACTCTCTGGCCATCCTCCCTTGGCCCTCTTCCTGCTCCCAGCTGTGAGGCTAAGCACTTTGGGGTCATCTTTGACTCTATACTCTCCTGGTTCTAGGTCAAAAGGGTCGAATGAAAAGGACCGAAAACCGAAGGGTTGAATTATTTTTTTTTTGGGGGGGGGGCCCGCAAACCCCGGTTTTTGGTGCAAAAACCACTTTTATTTATTATACGAAAAGCACACAAAAAATATATTTAAAAAAAAAAATCGACCCTTTGGTTTTTGGTCCTATTACCTCAAGCCTTTGGTCATTTGATCCTTTTGGTGTCGAAACTTTGATCGGATACCCACTCTCCTTTTCTCCTCACATCTCTGATGTCTCCAAGAAGTCAAACTATCAGCTGCACCATCTCAGAGGTATTCTTCCTATCCTCTCCTTCCCCCAGAAGCTTACTGTCTCTCGAGCTTTGGTTCTCTCTAGGGTTGACTATTGCAATAGCCTCTTTCTAAATCTGGCTGCTTCTACTCTCCGCCCTCTGCAAGTCACCCAGAACAGGGCTGCAAGACTTGTCCTTGGCCTCAAGCCCTGGGATAGTATCTCTCCAGCCCTGAAATCTCTTCATTGGATCCCAGTGGCTGCAAGGATTAAATTCAAGACCCTTTGCATTGTCCACAAGGCTTTCTGGGGCTGGGTCCAAAATATCTTCAACCCTCCCTCCGTAAATACGTTCTCACTCAAGTTCTTTGCTCCTCCACCTCCAACTCCCTCAAGGACAGTCGCTTCTCCAAGCAACGAGTTGGGGGTAGATCTCTTTCCTCGGCTGGGGCCTACCTCTAGAACAGAATCCCTGCCACTCTAAAACTTGAGGAGAACCACCTCCAGTTCTGGAAGCACCTCAAGACCTTCCTCTTTGCTTCTGCCTTTGCTCTTCCTCTCCCCTACTGATATTTCTGTTTCAGTACCCTGCACCTGGTTACCCTCTGACCCCTGCACTTGGCCTTATCTGTAACCATACATTCCCCTTACCTGCACTTATCAGACAACCCCTGTCTGTGCTTTAAACCCTGCACTTGCCACCCTTGTGGATTCACTTCCAGTTGTTGTTGTTATCCCTGCTTAGCACTTTCCAGTTCTCCCCTCCCCTTGCACTCTCCCACTTCCCACTTCCCTCTCCCCTGCACTTGCACATTCTCAATGTTACTGGGCGTAGTAAGATCGTTGTTTTGTCCTCCCTTGTTCCCCTCCCTCTCCTCATCGTGCTCTGAAACACTTGTGCATGAGCACGATACATTAAAATATCAATATCAATTTATATACTGACCTGTTTCATCTACCCTTAACAATGTATTTGCAGTTTTTTATCTAATGTATCTCTCCTTTTACCCCCTTTTTATACTTCAACTTGATAGTTCCATATATACCTACTTTACCTGCTACAGTGAATCTCTTTGAGGAATCTTATTGACTGCACTGGACACTTTATCGTTGTTACCTGCAATTGATTTTAACTGCTTTGAAAATTATAGTAATACCGTGTTGACCGTACCTTTCCTTTTATAAATAAGATTCCTTGACTAGTTGATCTTGTTCTACTTATCTTGGCTGTAGAAGCGTGTCTTTCCGTGATTGTGCTGCTCTTCACTTGTGTTAGTGTTATGAGCACTACAGGGGTGTGGCCTGAGCTCATGCCTTGAGGACATGCTGGCTCTGAGCTCCTGCCTAGATCCTTAAATGATCCTAAAGCTGACTCACAAATAAGCTTATTTAACTGGAGGTACGTGCACCAGAGGGTATATCAACTGATTCCCTAACCCCTTGGTCAAACAAACTGGAGAATCGGAGTGCAGAGAACGAGAAAGAAGGTGGAAAAGAGGGGGCCTCTGGCATCCAAGATGGCCGGCACGACCACGGCCTGGTGGTGAAGGGGAGGAGTGGCCGAGGCGAACAACAGCGCAAGCAGACGTTGTTACTCTGACACACTGGACGGCACCTATGACGAACGTCAGGAAACCTTGGGGCCTGATGCCACGGCTGCCGGATCCCCCCGCGCACCAGAGCGGGCCGGGAGTAGAAACCGGGAGAAGGTGCAAGATGCACTGAGGCAGCGGACCAAGGGCAACGGCAGGACGGACCGAGCACAGGCACCGAACCATCAGCGACCCGCAACAAGAGGCTGACAGCAGGGAGAGGCGGATGGCTCGGCCGCACCTTGGGCCATGCTCATAAAACATCGGAGACCACCGCACAATCCCACAAGCACCAGGCAATGGAGGGAGAGAAGCACCCAGGGTGAGGAGAGTCCAGTGCAGGCTGAGGGGACACGCACATGCCTGACCACATCTGGAGTATGGAAAGGCAAAATCACAACGAGCTGGCCTGGGAGAAGGGACCAGGTCGCGAAACCAGGGAACATTAACCCTGCCACAGACCCCAAATAGACATTAAAGGAAGGCTCAGGACCGGGCCCTAGTGAGGGCAGAGGGACGTTACAGCACACTGCGCACAGCCGAGGCACCACCCCTGGGGCCCTGCACACACGGGAGAAATGCAGGATGAACCAGATACGCTGCGCTGAGCAAACGAAGAGCAACACGGCCCACTGCAGCACAGCGAGTACTATACAATTCAGGCCCAGAAAATCACAACAAAAGAAGCGCTTGTCTGCACTAATCTGAGGGACCCCTCACGTGAAGGACAGCAGTGCACTAATAGCGCTGGCCAATCCAGGAACGCTACACAGACCAAAGTGAAAGGCTTCACGGCCCACCACACTGCGGAGAGCACGGTTCAACTCAAACTTGGTGCTGGGGTGTCACCAATGAAGCGCTAGGGTGCCACATAACAGCGCCATACCCTTACAGGCTGTGGTTGGCACAAGGAACCATACGCTTATAAGCACGAACCACGAATCAGAGGGGCGCCAGGCTGGGCTGATCTGAGGGACCGCTGCACGGGAGGGATAGCAGTGCACAGATAACACAGAGCTGACCTGAAATGCCACACTGGCCAAAGCAAGGGGACTCGCGGCCTGCTGCGTTACAGCGAACAGCACCAGGTGAATTAAGAACGCTGCGCTGAACAAAGCAAGGAGTAGCAAGGCCCACTGATTCACGGTAAGCAAAATATAACCCAGGCCCGATGTCGGGGCACCACCAATGAAGCGCTGGGGCACTAAGTAACAGTGCCAAACTGAGGAACCATAAACCAAAGAGCACAAACCACAACACAAAGAGGCGTCTGGCTGAACTAATCTGAAGGGCCCCCTCACAGGAGAGACAGTGGTGCACAAAGAGCATTGGGCAATCTAAGTATGCCATATCAACCAAAGCGGAGGGAATCACGGCCCACCGCACTGCGGAGAGCACAACACAACCTAAACCAGGGCTGGGGTATCACCAACAAAGCGCTAGAGCACCACACAGCAGTGCCAAACCCCCACGGGCTGTGGTTGACACAATGAACCATCAACTCACAAGCACGTACCGTGAATCAGAAAGGCACCGGGCTGGGCTTATCTGAGGGACCCCTGCACATGAGCGATAGCAGCGCAGTAACCACAATCTGGAACGCCGCTCTGGCCAAAACGAAGGGACCCACGGCTTGCTACCTAGCGGCGAATAGACCACAACTTGGGCCTGGTGCCTGGACGTCACCAACGTAAAGCTGGGACACTAAACAACTGCGCCAAACCCCCATAGGCTGCTGGTGGCCCGATAGGCAATAAACCAAAGAGCACGAACTACGACAGGGAGAGACGCTTGGCTGAATTCATCTGAGGGACCCCCTCACGGGGAGGACAACAGCGCACGAGCAGCAAAGTGCACACTACCAAGAGGAAAAGTAGAGACAATACACAACATATGTTCCGGCATCGCTGGGGAAATGCCCTCCACAAAACACAAGAAGGACTCAACAATCATGGACTCCTTCAATGCTGCTAAACAAAAGGGGCAACCCCAAACCGCCTCAGAAACACAGACTGAGCAGCCTGGAAAGGACACTGCCACTAAGGAGGATCAGGTCCTTGAAGCAATCGCAGCCCTACGATCCTTCATAGATACAAAGATCGAGGATGTCAAATCGGATGTACAACTGATGAGACAAGATATGAGGAACCTCAAGGAGAGAGTCACGACGGCCGAAACAGTGCTAAAGGAGATGACAGAAACTACTTGCGATCTGAGGAGAAGGCTGACAGAGCTAGAAAGGAGGAACGCGCTGCTAGAAGCCTGAGCGGAGGTTGTGGAAGGACGCGCCCGGCGCAACATCATACCAGTCTTGGGAGTCCTGGAGGGAATGGAAGGCTCCAGCCCAATGGATTTCATCGAAAATATGATACTGCAGGAAATCAGGGCAGTAGCACTATCACAGGGGTTTGCAGTGGAAAGGGCCCATAGATCTTTGCAAAAAAGGCCACCACCGGGCTCACACCCTCGCCCCATGATAGCAAACATTCTGAACTTCTGCGACAGAGAAACAATCTTGAAATTCTCCAGAGAAGGAGGCATGATCCGCCGAGATAATGCCACCGTAGCCATGTACCCGTACTACACCCCAGCGATACAGAGGGCATGGAACTCTTTCGTCCTGATCAAGCTGAAACTTATGAAGTTGAATCTCAAGTACATGCTGATGTACCCGTCTTGGCTCAAGGTACTCTACAAAGGATGGGCCGTATTTCTGGAAATGCCGGCAGCGGCCAACATGTGGCTGGAGCATAACAACCTAGACGATGGCAAAGAGATGGTCACATGAAGGACAGCAGACCCAGAGGATGAATGGGGGAGACACAGTAATGAAAGGCGCCGCGGGTGCGGCACAGGGGTTTAGACAAGCAAAACATCCTGTTATCAGGCAAGAGCGAGGCAGGCGCCTCTGACAGAGCAATTGAACACGCCCTACAAACTGTTCGGCGTCAGCCAGCTGCTGACACACCATGGCCCACATGCCATGACCCAGGAGGGTCTGGCAGTTGTGAGGGCGCTCGAGCACCATGGACGAAAGGTGGCTGCTGAGCGCAGTTATCTAGTTTTGGTTTGGTTAAGAGTTTGTTTGGTTTTGGTTTGTTTTGGAGTTGTAAACGGTTTGATTCCTACACAAAACGAGGTGTGCAACATCAACTGCTAGAGTGTTGATGAGTGTGACCGGAAGGGGGAAAGGCTACCTGGGGTGAGAGTCAAAAGGGGTTGCTGGGACGGGGACTGGGACCAGAGGGCTGGGGGGGTGGGATCTACACACTGGAATGGCTAACAAAATCAAAATTCTAACATGGAACGTCCGGGGCCTGGGGATATATATGCACAGGAACCGGGTGAAGTGCTTTCTCAGCAGGAAGAGGGTGTCCATTGTACTGCTTCAGGAGACCCACCTGATCCAGCAAACCATGGGGACGGTGAGGGATCGCTGGCATGGACAGTGTTATGGGGCTCCCTACTTCAAGTATGCCCGGGGGGTACTCATTTGGATAAGTCCAGCGGTCCCATTCAAAGTACTGAGCTGGGAAGCAGACCCAGAGGGTCGATACCTGGTAGTAAGGGGATGGATTGAACAGGTTGAAGTCTGCATAATAAACTTGCACTTCCCCAACTACGGGATCCCAAAACACCTAGATACACTGGGGGCCAAACTAGCTCACCACCAAGTCAGCTTCTCTGTCTGGGGAGGTGACCTCAACTGAGTAAGGGATTGCGAGCTGGACAGATCTAAATCGACAGCAACCAGAAATGATGCAGCGTCTGTGGCACTAAACGTGCTAGTGGAGGCCTTAGATCTGGCCAATGTGTGGCGTGTGCTCCACCCAACAGACAGAGCCTACTCGTACTTCTCCTCGCCACACACCCTGCACACCAGAATAGACTACATCTTTGTGCTCAGGCACGACCAGTCACAAATAGACTCAGGCACTCAGCGATGGACTCCCCCCCGGAGTTCTACAAAGCGTATGAAGCAGTCATCACACTGGTGTTGCTTGAGGTCTACCGAGAAGCTTTTAAGAAAGGGGAACTGCCGGGGTACATGAGAGAAACGCTAATTGTCCTGATACCCAAGCCTGGGAAACCAACGGAAGAATGTGATTCTTACCACCCACTGGCGATGCTGAATTATGATGTTAAAATCCTCACCACGATACTAGCTAAATGCTTGAACAGAATAATAGGGGGCCTAAAACATAGCGACCAGACTGGCTTCATACCAGGGCGCTGCACTGCATTAAACCTACGCAGGCTGCAACACATCCTGGCGCAGACAGAGGGATCCCAAAGAGAATATGCTATACTCTCCCTAGACGCTATAAAAGTGTTTGACTCAATTTACTGGGAGTGGCTGCTGGGGGCACTAAGGGAGTTTGGATTTGGGGAGGTCTTCACTCACTGGGTTCGGATCCTATACACGAACCCCATGGCCAGGGTAAAAACCGGGAGGTTGGTGTTGGCAATTTGGGACATAAAGAGGGGGACCAGACTGGGCAGCCCGCTGACCCCAATGCTACACATCGTGGGCCTTGAGCCAATAGCGATATACCTCAGGAAACAGTACCTAGATGCCGACGTTTAGGTTGGGGGAATGGGGCACCTACTCTCACTCTACGCGGACGATGTGGAGCAGGTGCAAGTGGATCTAGGTCACCTGGCCTAAGCCCCGCCCACCTGATGCCTTCCTGCCTGCCGCTCTTTTTCACCACTTTGCAAGCCCCGCCCAACTGGTGCCTTCCTGCTTGCCGTTCTTTTTCACCACTTAGCAAGCCCCGCCCACCTGGTGCCTTCCTGCTTCCGGCTCTTTTTCACCACTTAGCAAGCCACACCCACCTGGTGCCTTCCTGCTTGCCGCTCTGTTTCCCTACTTAAGGAGCCCTCCAGCTTCTTTTCCTTTGCAGATGGGGAGCAGGTGCAAGTGGATCTAGGTCACCTGGCCTAAGCCCCGCCCACCTGGTACCTTCCTGCCGGTTGCTCTTTTTCACCACTTAGCAAGCCCCGCCCACCTGGTGCCTTCCTTCACCATCACTGTCTTGTGGGCAATGCTGGATTTGACTTTTATGGACTTCATTCATTCACGGTGCGTCACTCTTTCTCAATTCTCATGCTGGACTTCCTTTGCATCTTGTACTCATGGTGGCCCTGAATCCCATCTTCATCCTGTATCCTGGCTTGCAACATTATGTGTTACTACTGACTTCTGCAATTGTATTCGCTCTCCACTCTTGCTTCTCCACTCTTTTTGACTGCTTACTCTCTTTTCTCTGCTCCTTTCACTTCTCCCATTTCTTCTATGCACTTACTCTATGAGAATTGTCCCTGGACCTAATATGATAGCAACCTTGTCTGTTTCCTCCACCCTCCCATTAATGTTTTTTTCCTCCCCACCACCCCTCCAGCACTATCTGAAATGTCGTCAGGCCTAGTATGATAGTCGCTTGTTTTGTTCCTCCCCTCCCTTTCTGCACCCCTCTCCCTCACCTTTTGTTTTTCTCCGGCTCTACCAGAAATGTCATCAGGCCGAGTAGAGTAGTCGCCTGTCTGTTTCCATTTCCTTCCCACTCTCCCCCTCCCTTCCTTATCTATGTCTTAGCTCTTGCACTATCTGAAATGTCGTCAGGCCGAGTACGATAGTTAATTTCACATCCTTACTGTTCATGGCCTGTAAGAATGTGGTTGTATTTTCTCTTGTTCCCTCCCTTGCCTTGAAGCGCTTTGAAACACATTGTGTATAGGCGCTATATAAATAAAAGATCATATCATATCATGTGTTGCTATACGTAAGGGACCCACACCTAAATGTCCTAGATATCCTAGACATCCTAGAAATACTAGACAATTACGCCAAGGTCTCGGGAATCAGTTTCAGCAGATCTAAATCCTGCATATTCCCAATAGAGGGGCTAAGAGGGAGGGACATCAGTACACTACCAGCAGTGAGGCTCAATTGGGCGTCAGACTTGTTCAAATACCTGGGGGTCAACATATCGCATACGCCAGAACGGATGCACGAACACAACACGGCAAAGGTGGTCCAAGGCCTGGGGAAGTCCATGAAGTTCTGGTCCAAATTACCATTGTCATTACTAGGCAGAGAGGCCATCACCAAAATGATCATCCTACCGAAATTTCTCTATTTCTTTACCAATGTGCACTACTACATCAAAGTGTCCTTTTTTCGATCGCTGGAAACACTGATCCAGGAGATTCTGCGGGGCTCTGCACGCCACAGACTCTCACTAACAACGCTACACCTGTCGTACGACAAGGGGGGTGTGAAACTGCCAAACCTAGAGAGATATTATCTAGCAGCCCAACTCAGCCATGTGGTCAAATGGCTGGCGGACAAGTCTACCTCAGAAACTGTCCTGTTACAACACCTGGTGGCTCCCATTAGGTTGAAAGAAATACTGTGGGTAACATACGGGGACGCAGAACACACCCCAATGGTGGCAACGCTAGGAAGGAAGATATGGATGAGGACGCAAGCCCTACTGAAACTTGCATGCCCTTACTCCCCAGAAGTGCCAATATCGGCAGACACATGCCGAGACAGCGCAGATATGGCGGTGTTGAAAAGATGGGAAGGGAAAGGGATATACACATGGGGGATGTATATGAAGAGGGGACCTTTAGGGAGTTCAACTCAATACAAGAGAGAGAAGGGATCCCGGGTGGACAGTTCCTCTGGTACCAACGAGTCCGAAAGGTGGCTAAAGATAGATGGGAGGGCTGGCCGGAAGAACCAATACTCACACTGATGTATAACCTGGGTGACGGCTGGCGGCCAGTTTCAAGGCTGTACAGCATGCTAAAAGACACGCCCAACCCCAAGAGCATAACATTAAAAGAGCAATGGGAGGCAGATTTGGGCACAGTAATAATGGAAAAGGAATGGGAGAGGATACTGGGTTACCCCAAAGCAGTATCGCGAAATCACTGCTTTAAACTGATGCAACGAAATGTGCTATACTGCACCTACATGACTCCGCACAGGGTAGCCGCATTCAACAGGAGTGCTTGTTCACTGTGCCCATGGTGTGGAGGCGAACAAGCCGACATGGTACACATGTTCTGGGGGTGTGGGCGCGTGCAGGGTTTTTGGGCAAGCATAGAACATGCCTGCAGAGCGGCTGGTGTGGTAAGGTTTGAATGGTCGCCAAAGGAATGCCTGCTCGGAGCCTACCCCAGGGTTGGCAAATACAAGCATGTGCTTAGATTCATGGATCTGGCATGCGTCTTAGCCAAAGGAACCATCACCATTTCCTGGAAAAAGGCTGGCGGGGGCCACAAAACATAAAATGGCACAGGGAATTTGAGAGGTGGGCAGAGGCGGAAACCAAGGTGTGGATGGATGTGGTCAATAGATCGGAGCCGGATGGCAACGACAAATGGGTCGCATGGAAGGTACTGGTGTGGGACATGTTCCACCCATCTGATGATAAACCCCCCTGAATGAGACACACATTGTGACACACCTGCCCCATGCATGTGCGGCCGCCCACCCGCACCCAACTGACACAGACCAGTGGTGATACCTGGAGAGTAGGAGTATGAACTGGAACCTGGGCACCTGGGTGCCTACCCCGACGAACTATGCAACACACTGTAAGAATTGTGTAGGAAACAGTTTGTTTGTTGCTTAAAGATTACTGTTAAACTTTGGCATAAATGTATGACTTTTACGGAAAGCGACACAATGACATGCTTGGTTGTACCTAATCAAATGGCAATAAAAACATTTTAAAAATAAATGAGCACTACATTGCCCAACAGCGTTGTAGTTCCTGTGATTGCTTATTTTAGTTGGCAGACGCGTTTGCGCCTCACGCATTAAAGCCCAACTGGTTTGTGCCAGTTTGTGCCTGGGAGTAAGGGGAGTTGTTAGCTCTTGCCCAATAGGCTGATTTCAGCCACCTTTGTCCATCTCGGGGGCCCTAGTCTTTCTATGGTAAGACTCTGTCACATGCAAACTCTGTTCTAATATACTCCATATACTATCTCATTAGCTTATCTTTTTTCTTTCCTTTTCTCCCCTTTCTATCATAGGATACTTGGAGGCACTTACAGGGTAATTCATAGAATTTCGCAGAAAAGTGTCGCAAGCGGCTGGCGCAGAGTGTCCGCGTGCGATTGTCTGCGCCAGGCGCGTGTGCCAAAACCGATTTCCGCGCACAGCGTATTCATGGATTTTAGGCTCCCAAACCAGCCGTGGCGCAGAGTATCGCAGCGACCCTGCAGCAGCGCCAATAACACCCCCAAGAACGCCCTCGCGCAAGGAAAAGCCATCAAAATCGCTAAATCATCGCAAAGGGCTGCCCTAACCCTGGACCAGTTTACAGGGCTGCCAAACAAGGAACGCAAAGCGGGTAACGTACATATCAGGGGTACGCGGGAAGTTTTACATGGGATTAGCCAGGGTACGTGTATGACAGGGGTGCACGTGATGTTAAACACGCGATTAGCCAGGGTACGTGTATTACAGGGGTACGCGGGAATTTTCACACGCGATTTGGCTGGGTACGTGTATGACAGGGGTACGCGGAAATAATCACATGCGATTTGGCTGGGTACGTGTATTACAGGGGTGCGCGGGAATTATCACACGCGATTTGGCTGGGTACGTGTATTACAGGGGTGCGCGGGAATAATCACACGCGATTAGGCTGGGTGGGTCCTCACAGGTGTTCCCTGTACACCCTCCACGGCCCCTGCAGGCAGCCCACAAAACAGGGGACTACCCTGCACACCTGCTCATGTCTCCCACCCCCCACTCCCCCCCCAGCGGTGTGGGGCACCCTCCACCAGGCCCCCACCCATGTCTCCCACCACCCCCACCCCCCAGCCACCATGGGCAGCCCCCACCAGGCCCCCACTCATGTCCCCTATCACCCCCACCCCCCAGCAGTGCAGGGGCAGCCTCCACCAGGCCCCCACTCATGTCTCCCACCACCCCCACACCCCAGCCACCAGGGGCAGCCTCCACCAGGCCCCCAACCATGTCTCCCACCCACCCCCACCCCCCAGCCACCATGGGCAGCCCCCACCAGGCTCCCACCCATGTCCCCTATCACCCCCACCCCCCAGCAGTGCAGGGGCAGCCTCCACCAGGCCCCCATTCATGTCTCCCACCACCCCCACCCCCAGACACCATGGGCAGCCTCCAACAGGCCCTCACTCATGTCCCCTATCACCCCCACCCCCCAACCACCATGGGCAGCCCCCACCAGGCCCCCACTCATGTCCCCTATCACCCCCACCCCCCAGCAGTGCAGGGGCAGCCTCCACCAGGCCCCCACTCATGTCTCCCACCACCCCCAGCCACCATGGGCAGCCTCCACCAGGCCCCCACTCATGTCTCCCACCCACCCCCACCCCCCAGCCACCATGGGCAGCCTCCACCAGGCCCCCACTCATGTCTCCCACCCCCCCCACCCCCCAGCCACCATGGGCAGCCTCCACCAGGCCCCCACTCATGACTCCCACCCACCCCCACCCCCCAGCCACCATGGGCAGCCCCCACCAGGCTCCCACCCATGTCCCCTATCACCCCCACCACCCAGCAGTGCAGGGGCAGCCTCCACCAGGCCCCCACTCATGTCTCCCACCCACCCCCATCCCCCAGCCACCATGGGCAGCCCCCACCAGGCCCCCACTCATGTCCCTATCACCCCCACCCCCCAGCCACCATGGGCAGCCCCCACCAGGCTCCCACCCATGTCCCCTATCACCCCCACCCCCCAGCAGTGTGGGGCACCCTCCACCAGGCCCCCACCCATGTCTCCCACCACCCCCACCCCCCAGCCACCATGGGCAGCCCCTACCAGGCCCCCACTCATGTCCCCTATCACCCCCACCCCCCAGCCACCATGGGCAGCCCCCACCAGGCTCCCACCCATGTCCCCTATCACTCCCACCCCCCAGCAGTGCAGGGGCAGCCTCCACCAGGCCCCCACTCATGTCTCCCACCGCCCCCACACCCCCAGCATTGTGGGGCACCCTCCACCAGGCCCCCACCCATGTCTCCCACCACCCCCACCCCCCAGCCACCATGGGCAGCCCCCACCAGGCCCCCACTCATGTCTCCCACTACAAAATAGGGCAATTCTTCACAGCAAGACAAGCAAACACGCAACGAGGCTTAGTGTAAAGATATTAAGGTATTTATTTATAACAAAACGTCTATGAAAAACACTAAGGCAAATCACGGCAAACAAATCAAACACAATTACTCTACGGAGTAGACGATCAATCCCCCTAGCAATATCGACAACTCTAGGTTCTACTGGTACCACTTATTTTCAGACAGAGGTGTATACCTCAACACAGATGACACTCGAATATTAGTTAGGACGGGAGAGAAAAAGATAGGCAGGTTACGAAATCAACACAGTTCGATCCTATCGGATAAAATGCAAGGCAGGAAGGCAAGAATCACAATAGATTGTAAAGTTCAGAGGCCAGGCCCACTCGGAGAGAGGCAAGGCGCGATGTCCCAAAAAGTCTCTAGTGGAGATGCATTCAAGTCTGTATTGCAAATTGTTATCGGTGGATTGAACCAGTTCAGAACAAAGAATGAGAAAAGCTTGGAGGTGACCCAACGGAACGGAGAGGATTAAGACACCTCACTCGAACCGATCGAAAGGGAAGCCAGGCGGACACGGTACCTTGTTGTGGAGGGCAGCTCCGGCGGGGGCAGTTGTTCCTGGTGGTGGATGCACGTTGGTTCTTTGCCAAGAGTAGAGAGGATCTCGTCGTCGAAGAAAATGAAGTCCGGTGCACCACCAGGGAAGAGACCAGCCGCGGAGTGCTCCGTCACAAGGCACCACCTTTTGGTCGCGGTTCAGGGGTAGTGGCTATCCGGTTGCCGAGGTGCTTTTGCACGGGCAATTCGACCACCGCGTCCTGAGGCGAATAAACAGCAAAGGGGACTGGTTGTTCCCACCAGTCAGGGGAAGAGACTCTCCGGCAGGGAGATCTCCTCTGTCGTCGGGAAGTGGTGAGTCGGTTCCGCAGGGCTCCACCGGAGGTGTCGTCGTGCAGGTCGGCTCAGCGTTACCCTCGTCGGATTCGTAGGTCCTGTGGCGACTTCTGAAGATCCAGTCCCAAAAGCCCTGCTTTTATGCAGAAAACCCCCATTCATTCAGTTTAGCTGTCAATCAACACATGCTAAGTGGTGAGCGGGAAGGCTCACCACCTGGGCCAATCACTCCAGAGTGCGACCGGAGTTGGCAAGGCAACTCGGTCCAGGGTGCCTAAACCCAGACAGAATGGCACCACTTTGATGGGTCTCTGTACCCAAGGGCTCGACCTTGGGTTTAGGAGTCACAGAGACGAACACAGACGCCATTTTACAAACCGAGTTCTGGCAGAAAATACCACTCGATAAACCTATTTAAGATAAGTAGATCGGTGGTACGTCAGAGATTAATGACAAAAAGTATCAATCTCCAACAATGGGACGAGTCCCGTAGGGTTGCCACCAGCCAAAACTCGACGAGGGGGGACGGGATAGTGCCTCCTCGAGTAACAGATCTAGGAGTAATCGAATTACCCCTACTAGTACGTCCACAATAAGGTGGTTTGTACTAGTCCTGTTAGTAAATTTAGGTCTAGTAAAGCCAATGGTGACTTTACATGCCCGGGGAGACAGTAGTCAGTCCCCGGGTATGGAGTTTATGGTGGGGGACCTGCTAGGGCGCCCCCGTGTTACGGCACATAGGGTGCGGTGTAACACACATAGAAAAACATATGAGACCCTATGGAGTAAAAGACCCCATAGCCCATCGAACACATTGACATTTCAAAAGGAATTACACACATTCATGTCCAAGAGTGGGAGAAAAGAGTCTCACTCTTGGCAGGATGGAAAAAAACAAACTCCAGAAATCCAGCAAAGCTGCTGGGGGACTCACTAGGTTAGGAAATTCAGCCTAAACAGAGAATTCTCCCTAACACTCGCCCCCCCCAGACTAAGGGACAGGAGGATTTAATCCACTCCTGGATGAATCTCATACTTCTAGTCGATGACATACATCCTAGAGAGACCATCAGCATTTTGGTGGTGACACCCTGACCTGTGCTCAATGGTGAAATCAAACCCTTGAAGGCAGATCGACCATCTCAGTAGTTTTGGGTTTTCCCCTTTCATTTGCATTAACCATCTCAAGGGTTGGTGGTCAGTCTGAATGACGAAAGTAGAACCATACAAGTACGGCCTAAGCTTCTTCAGAGCCCACACGATAGCAAAGCACTCTCTTTCTATTGTTGCCCACCTTGTTTCAGGATCCTTCAGCTTGCGGCTGATGAAGCAAACGGGGTGCTCCCTACCTTTCCCATCCAGTTGACTGAGTACGGCACCTATTCCTTCATTTGAAGCATCTGTCTGCACAATTAAGTGTTGGCGGTAATCAGGAGCTCTGAGTACTGGGGCTTGGCAAAGAGCCTTTTTCAGGTTTTCAAAAGCCTGAGTGCACTCCTCGTTCCATTTAACCTTTTTAGGAAATTTGGGCGAGGAGATGACATTCAGTGGAGAAGCTATGGTCCCATAGTTCTCTATGCAATTCCTGTAATACCCAGTGAGGCCTAGGAAGGCTCTCACCTGGGTTTGAGTAGTCGGTGTTGTCCAATTTTGCACAGCTTCAATCTTACTGAGCAAAGGCCTTATTTCTCCACCGCCTACCTCATGCCCAAGATAGACTACCTTACTCTGTCCAATTTGACATTTGCTTGCCTTTATGGTCAGATTGGCTCGTCCAAGAGCCTGCAAAACATCTCTCAGGTGGGTTACATGTTCTTCCCAGGAATTGCTGAACACGGCGATGTCATCCAAGTATGCCATGCAGAAGTCCTCCATCCCATTTAGAACCTGGTTTACCATCCGTTGAAACGTAGCAGGTGCATTCTTCAGTCCGAAAGGCATTACCTTAAACTGGTATAAGCCAACGGGGGTAGAAAATGCAGTTTTCTCCTTGGCATGGTCTATCAGGGCTATTTGCCAATAGCCTGACGTCAAGTCAAATGTGCTGAGGAACTTGGCGGCGCCAAGTTTATCCACCAACTCATCTGTTCTTGGCAAAGGGTGGGCATCAGTCTTGGTGACTGCATTAAGAGCTCTATAGTCCACGCAGAATCTAAGCTCTTTAGTTCCGGCCTTTGGTACTAACACAACTGGGCTAGACCATGGACTAGTAGAGGGCTCTATTACCCCGAGATCGAGCATCTTGCTGACCTCACCTTTGATGTGGGTTCTTACGTTTTCTGACATGCGGTATCCTCTGCTTTTGACTGGCAGACAGTCACCAGTGAGTATGTCGTGCTGGCCCCAAGGGGTCAAGCCTGGTGAAAGCGAGAACAGGGAGGCAAACTGATTCAACATAGATTTGCACTCTTCTTGTTGCTCGGGTGTCAGATTGGAGGAGAGATTCACTCCTTCAATTTTTTCATCTAAAGGTAAGCCTCTGAGGAGATCCGGAAGAGCTTCACTCTCTTCTTCTTCCTCGGAAGACACTAGAAGCAACGCTCCTACATCAGGTCGCGAGACATACGCTTTAAGTCGGTTGGTGTGAAAGACTGTCAGAGCCTCCTTGGGATTGCCCAAGTCCACCAGATAGTTAACCTCTCCGAGTTTACCCACTACTCTGAAAGGGTCCCATCCACTTATCCTGCAAGGCCCTCTGCCTTGTTGGGATCATAACGAGAACGAGCTGGTCTTGAGCGAACTCAACCATGTTAGCCTTTTGATCGTGCCAGTGCTTGACCAATGCTTGTCCAGCCTTCAAGTTATCGATTGCTTCCATCATCATGTGCGACATTCTCCTCCGGAGACCTATCACGTAGTCAGTCACTCTGACTGGCTTGGGGGAAGGAGCACTCTCCAACCCCTCCTTAATCAGGGCCAATGGACCTCTGACGGGATGACCATAGAGTAGTTCGAAGGGAGAGTAACCTACTCCCTCCTGAGGGACTTCTCTATAAGCAAAGAGAAGGCATGGCAGTAGAAGGTCCCATTTACGCTTAAGGGGTTCCTCTAAAGCATGCTCTTCATGGTTCGGTTGAACCGTTCTACCAACCCATTGGTTTGTGGGTGGTAAGCTGTTGAGAACTTGTAAGTAACTCCACAGGTTTTCCACATGGCTTTCTTGTAGTGGGACATAAAGTTTGACCCCCTGACAGAGATTACTTCCTTAGGAAACCCGACCCTAGTAAAAATACCAAGGAGGGCCTTAGCCACAGCCGGAGCTGTAACAGTCCTCATAGGAATTGCCTCAGGATACCTAGTAGCATGGTCTACTACAACAAGTATAAACCTGTTGCCTGAGGAGGTTGGAGGATCAAGGGGACCAACGATGTCAATCCCTACTCTCTCAAATGGGACTCCCACAACTGGGAGAGGCACTAACGGTGCCACATTCTTGGATCCAACCTTACCAGAGATCTGGCAGGTGTGGCAGCTCCTGCAGTGTTTTTCTACTTCGGCCCCCATCTTTGGCCAATAGAAGTAGAGCGAGAGCCTTTCCTTAGTCTTCTTGAAACTCAAGTGACCAGCCAAAGGAATCTCGTGGGCTAACTGCAAGAACTGTGGTCTGTTCTCTTGGGGTACTACAAGTCGTTTGTAGTCTCCAGGTGCAGACTCGGTCGGTTCACTGTAGAAGAGGCCATCTTCCCAGTGCAACCTGTATTTCCCAGGCTCTTGCCCTTCAGCCTGAGCTTCTGCCTGGTGGCGAAGACCTTCCAGAGTTGGACATTCTCTCTGTCCCTTACTGAAGTCTGACCTGTTGGGTCCACCTTCTGCCAGTAAAGACTGCAGCTCAGGATGGTCAACAGGATCCAGATCTCCAATGAGTTCCTGGCCTTCCATTAGCTCTTCCTCAGAGTCTAATTCTACCACACAGGGTTGTACCTCCCTCTCAGCCTCGGCTGGAGGTGGAGTTACGGGTGTAACTTTGGACAACCGAGGGGAAGTCCGTGTTGAATGCACTGGAATGCTGGCTGCGGGTTTCGGGATAGAAGTCTTAGGTTTCCCTTTCGCTTCTGATTTCTTGGAGACAGCGGCCGACAATTCCAGTGGAGCAGAAGTAATATCTTTCTTCATCATCTCCTGGAGAGTTCCGCGCATGGTCCTCTCTCTTGCGGGTCTGGTTAGCTCCTGTAACCGTTTACTAGGAGGTCTGGGAGTATGCGATACAACTCCGAGAGTTTTCAAATCGTTACCCAACAGTACTTGTCCTGGTACCTCACTCTGTATGCTGACAGGTATCTTCACAGTCATGTCGTTACACTGGATGAGAACTGGTAATTGGGGAAGCATCTGCACAGGCCCTCCAGCTAACTTGGTGAGGCGTTTAGGTGCCTTAGCAACATCCTCGGCCTGAAAAAACAATTTATCCACCACAGTTATGCTGGCCCCAGTGTCCCTAATGGCAGGAGTCTCCTGACCATTCACCTGGACACTGTCCTTATAATACTCTTTAGTATTATCGGGGATAGAATTATAGACATCTAAATTCTGTTGTTCCCACAGAGAAACTAAAGAAACGCTGGCTGAGACTCCAATGGGTTCGTCAGCTAGCAGTAGAAAGTTTCCACTTGCCATTTGGACTTCCTCCTCTGGAGCGAAGGCTAAGGAGACAAGCTGGACCCCTGAAGGTTTACCCTTACATCTGGGATCTCCTTTCACGTGATCAGTCGAGCCACAAACAAAGCATTTACCGAATGCTTTCTGGAATGATGGCTTGTTCTGACCTCCTTCCGGTTTGGCACCAGAAGACACACTATTCTGCTGTGGTTTTCCCAGTGGCTTACCCTTCTGGTTTTGTTTGGGGCCCTCTTTGGAATGTGAGTTATTCGAATTCTCTTTTGAGTCTTTTTTAGGCTGTTTTCCCTCATCCTTTTTCTGAGTTGCCCCACAATCCTAATGAGTAGCCCTGTTGGCAACCCATAAGTCAGCAGCCTTAGCTAGCTCCCTGGAATCCAATTCCTTCGAATCAGCCAAGTACTGTCTGAGCTCAGGAGAACAGGCATCATAAATAGACTCCAACATAAAAAGATTTCTCATACCCTCATAAGTGTTCACTTTGTAACCCTTAATCCATCCCTCTAAGTTTTTCAACCCTTCACTCACCCAGGTAGCCCTAGGGGTACCATCATGCTTTTTGAGGGTTCTAAACCTCTTAAGATACTGGGAAGGGGTCTTCCCAAATCTAGCTATTAAAGCTAGTTTCACACTTTCGTAATCCGTCTTATCCGCCTCCCCCAACTCCATTACCACATCAGTCGCAACAGGAGGGAGCTTAGAGAACAACCAGGGGAGCAGCGCATTCCCTGTGATGTCCTGGAGCCCATGATTGTATTCAAACAGTTTCAACCAATCCAACACATCCAATCTCGGTTCATACATACCCACTAATTCCTTCGGCATCCGGGGTCTTTTGGGAATGGAGCTCCTAGAGGAACCAGAGGAGAGAGAAGCATTTTCCATAGACAACTTTTTCATCTCTAACTGTGATTAAGTTCTATTTCTCTGAGTCTTAACTCAGCTTGCTTCTGCTTAGCCTGGGCATTCATCCGTCTGAACTCGAGCTCTTGGTTTCGTTCAGATTGAGCCAAGAACTGTTTATATTCTACTTCAAGCTTCATTTTTTCAAGTTCAAAATAAGCAGGGTTACTTGTGGGACCTGGTATGGGCCCCGTAGGCACAGCTGGTAAGGCAGGTAGAGGAGCAGGGGAGACAGTTTTGTTAGCCTCTCCGTCCTCATCAGCCTCTTCATCGCTATCATCAGAATCACGATTCAGATCAACACCATTACTGTTTTCTACAGTTGCTGGAGAGATTGGTTCCTCTGAACCAGTACCCAGACTTTGGTTCGCCAGCAATCTCTCGATTAGTTCTAACTTCTTGCCTCTTACAGGAAGATTTTCTTGCCTACAGAGAGCTCGCAGACTCTCAGTATTTTCACTTGACAAAGACTCTTGACTGTAAGTTTCCATCGTAGACATGTTTTTTGAAAGTTGCTTTTTGTGCAAAGTTTTGTGGTTAGTTATCCTACAGTGTCGAAAAGCACTCTAAACTGTATACTCGATACAAATCCCACCGCTGTACACCAGTGTTAGGCGGAAACCTGTGCAGTTCCCTCTGGGACCACTGCAAAAGATTTAGGACTACAGGCGTTGGCGGTGAACCCACTTGGTAGCAGTCTGCACCACACAGATTCACGTGGTAGCTGTGGCTGAGCAGTCAGACTTCTCTCAAGAAAAGTTGAGCAGTATGTGGAGTATACAAAATAGGGCAATTCTTCAGAGCAAGACAAGCAAACACGCAACAAGGCTTAGTGTAAAGATATTAAGGTATTTATTTATAACAAAACGTCTATGAAAAACACTAAGGCAAATCATGGCAAACAAATCAAACACAATTACTCTACGGAGTAGGCGATCAATCCCCCTAGCAATATCGACAACTCTAGGTTCTACTGGTACCAGTTATTTTCAGACAGAGGTGTATACCTCAACCCAGATGACACTCGAATATTAGTTAGGACGGGAGAGAAAAAGATAGGCAGGTTACGAAATCAACACAGTTCGATCCTATCGGATAAAATGCAAGGCAGGAAGGCAAGAAACACAATAGATCGTAAAGTTCAGAGGCCAGGCCCACTCGGAGAGAGGCAAGGCCCGATGTCCCAAAAAGTCTCTTGTGGAGATGCATTCAAGTCTGTATTGAAAATTGTTATCGGTGGATTGAACCAGTTCAGAACAAAGAATGAGAAAAGCTTGGAGGCGACCCAACGGAACGGAGAGGATTAAGACACCTGACTCGAGCCGATCGAAAGGGAAGCAGGCGGACACGGTACCTTGTTGTGGAGGGCAGCTCCGGCGGGGGCTGCCCTCCACAACAAGGTTCCTGGTGGTGGATGCACGTTGGTTCTTTGCCAAGAGTAGAGAGGATCTCGTTGTTGAAGAAAATGAAGTCCGGTGCACCACCAGGGAAGAGACCAGCCGCAGAGTGCTCCGTCACAAGGCACCACCTTTTGGTCGCGGTTCAGGGGTAGTGGCTATCCGGTTGCCGAGGTGCTTTTGCACGGGCAATTCGACCACCGCGTCCTGAGGCGAATAAAAAGCAAAGGGGACTGGTTGTTCCCACCAGTCAGGGGAAGAGACTCTCCGGCAGGGAGATCTCCTCTGTCGTCGGGAAGTGGTGAGTCGGTTCCGCAGGGCTCCACCGGAGGTGTCGTCGTGCAGGTCGGCTCAGCGTTACCCTCGTCGGATTCTTAGGTCCTGTGGCGACTTCTGACGATCCAGTCCCAAAAGCCCTGCTTTTATGCAGAAAACCCCCATTCATTAAGCCTAGCTGTCAATCAACACATGCTAAGTGGTGAGCGGGAAGGCTCACCACCTGGGCCAATCACTCCAGAGTGCGACCGGAGTTGGCAAGGCAACTCGGTCCAGGGTGCCTAAACCCCCTCCCACACCCCTGTGGTAACCCAGACAGAATGGCACCACTTTGGAGGGTCTCTGGACAGAGCCCGCCAAAAGTGGAACAAAGGGCTCGACCTTTGGTTTAGGAGTCACAAAGACGAAAACAGATGCCATTTTACAAACCGAGTTCTGGCAGAAAATACCACTCGATAAACCTATTTAAGATAAGTAGATCGGTGGTACGTCAGAGATTAATGAGAAAAAGTATCAATCTCCAACAATGGGACGAGTCCCATAGGGTTATGTTCGGGGACGAACATAACAAGTCGTTTCCACTGCCACCAGCCAAAACTCGACGAGGGGGGACGGGACAGTGCCCCCTCGAGTAACAGATCTAGGAGTAATCGAATTACCCCTACTAGTACGTCCACAATAAGGTGGTTTGTACTAGTCCTGTTAGTAAATTTAGGTCTAGTAAAGCCAATGGTGACCTTACATGCCCGGGGAGACAGTAGTCAGTCCCCGGGTATGGAGTCTATGGTGGGGGACCCGCTAGGGCGCCCCCGTGTTACGGCACGTAGGGTGCGGTGTAACACACATAGAAAAACATGAGACCCTATGGAGTAAAAGACCCCATAACCCATAGAACACATTGACATTTCAAAAGGAATTACACACATACATGTCCAAGAGTGGGAGAAAAGAGTCTCACTCTTGGCAGGATGGAAAAAAACAAACTCCAGAAATCCAGCAAAGCTGCTGGGGGACTCACTAGGTTAGGAAATTCAGCCTAAACAGAGAATTCTCCCTAACACCCACCAGGCCCCCACTCATGTCTCCGACCCACCCCCACCCCCCAGCCACCATGGGCAGCCCCCACCAGGCCCCCACTCATGTCCCCCTGCCCACAGGCCCTGACAATCCTCAAGCATGGGCCTCATGGCCAGCCACCACAGCCCAAAGACACAACCAAGTATTACATGCGCCCATGATACTACTCCAATGGAAACAATGTAAATCAACACATGTGTCACACACACACACAATGGTTGCAAGAGAACCTGAAAACCCATATCATGACATGCATGAAAACAATGAGATGAAACCACACATTGAAGAATTAAAAAATCCAAATAATGTATTAATAACAACAGTAATGGCAAACAAAATTAAACAAAATACACAAGTAAAAAAAAAACACAATTAAGCTGGCTGTCCCTTTTCAAATTAAAATCAATAAATGATAATCCAAAAAAATGTCTTCCAAAGTTCAACTCCATAAAAAGGAAATGAAGGGAAAAAAGAAATAGAAAACCATTGCTCCATGGGAAAAAATATTCATAGTAAAAAAAAAATTCCAAATCCAAAGTCCAACTATGTACAAAGTATTCAGGGTCCATCATCCCAACAGAAGAAATGAAACCTACCAAAAAACCTAAATTGGGACTATATACAAAAGGTGGAGCAGTGTCCATCAACTCCGAATAAAAATAAACTATAAAGGAAACCTATCACTAAATAACTATATACAATGGCAGCAGGCCAGTCCAGCGGCTCACTTAGTGGTGTTCCGGGCCAGGGCATCATGGAACTCCTCGTCTATGTCCCGGAGGCGGTCCTGTTCCATGGCCCCGAGGGTCCGCAGGGATGCCGACATGTTCACCTCCAACTCCCTGCGGATTGCCTCGAGGCACTCGGCCCGCCTCAGGGCCCTCCGCATGGAGTTCTCCGCCCTGACCATTGTGAGCCGCGCCTCTTCCGCCCGCCGCCGCTCCGCATCTATGGCGTGGCCCAACCGCTGCCACACGGAAGACACTTCCCGTCCAGGGTCCTCCTGCCCTCCGGCCGATGCCTGCCCCTCCGATGTTGAAGGCCCCGAGCTATCGTGGCTCCCACCTACAGCCTCCTGCTGCTGCAGCTGCTGCTGTCCATGTGCCCTGTCCGATGGTGCCTGCACATCCTCCTCCAGCTGGGGTGCAGTCGTTGATGTGGCCACCCCTGCTGGACGTCCGACTCCCGACTGTGGCAGGGATCTGTTGTCCACAAGCCGGGCCGCACGGTCGGAGGCAGCTCCACAGGGCACCCAGGTGACACATGGGTGGGAAGATGGCATGGAGGACGACTGGGGCATAGGGGGTTCCGTGGAGGAGGGGGTCGGAACAAGGTCCAGGAAACGGAGGAATCCAGCCCTGGTGAGCTGTCCCAGTGGGTCAACGCAGTCAACGAGCCATGCGAGAAGACGTGCAGACTCATCATGAAAAGACTGCAGGTCAGCTCGCATGGCCCGTTGATGCAACGCCACCCCACCCTGGACAGGCTCAACCTGGTGCAGGATAGCCACATCCGCAGGGAGAGGAAGGCCAGGTGTTGTAAGCCAATCCCCTCCCTGAGAACAGGTCTGGAGGTAGGCATCCCCGCTGGTGCAAGATGATGCAGTGAAAGGAGCAGGGACAGGATTGCACACAGGCACCTCCGCGGCCGCCTGTGCTGCCTCTTGTCCCAGATCCTGCACTGCACCACTAGCACCAGTGGAATCCCCACTCCAGACCCCGCCTCTGTCGCTTGCACGGCCTCCTCCTCCTCCAAACCCCCCACCAACCTGGATGACTCCGTGCCATCTTCCTCCGTTGGGCCCTGTGGGGTCCCAGCTGCCCCTTCTGCTGCCGAGGAGTCCAACTCCAACCTCCGCCTCTTGGACCTCCCCTCGGCAGCTGCGGCCTGGGACACGGCACCGGACTCCTCACTCCCCAACAAGATCAGAACCCGGGAGGGGATCCGGGCCTTGCGTCTCCGGCTGGTGGTGCGACCACTGCCGCTGTGCTCCACAGCACCTTCTCCGCCCTCTTCATCAGTTGACGCTGCAGACAGGGAGAAAGAAAACACAGGCATCAGGGCACTGTCCAATGGACTCATACACACATGACAGTCATACATGAGTGGCATTGGTAAACCTCAGACATGGCATCACAATCCCCAACACACATGTCATTTCAACTTGCACACATGAGCCATACCACAGCCATATTGCAACAGCCAGCACCATCCATTCACATACAACAGCATGAGCAGCCAAAGGTCATCCACACATCACATGCAACATAGGGAGTACGCTACACATGCACACACACCACCAAACTTGCATGCATGTGTACACCTCCGCCAACTGTCGCAGTGTTCCGATCGACATCCATGTCACACCTGACAATCATTCCTCCACATCCTGTGCCATGCAAGCCCACACACACAAGCACCATCCATGTGTCACACATGAGACCCCTCGCATGTGTCACCCTCACGGCCCTGTACACCCCCCTACTTGCCCACATAAAAATACATGTTCAACCTGCACACTCCTGGCACACCACACACACAGCTTACAATCAGTATGCATGTACACTTACCGCTCGACTCCAGACGGGTCTGCCTCTCAAGGACCTGGACGTGGAGCGCTGGGGATATGCGTTCCAGGACCCTCATCTGATCTTCCGACAAGTGGCCCCGGCGCCCCTTAGCATCCGCTGCCTTCAGGAGGCGCCGGGCCTTGTTGAGGGTCCTGGACCTGAAGTCCTCCCAGCGTTTCCTGACACGTTCGTAGTCGCGGACTGCCACCTCCTCCGCGTTGATGGCAGTCACGATGTCCATCCAGATCCGAGTCCGTCCTTCCTTGTCGACGCGCAACCTTCTGAAGAGGGCATCATACTGCGCCAGGACATGCTCCACCAGGACACCAACTTCGGTGGCAGTGAAGCTGGTGCCCCTCTGCCTCCTTGGCCGGGGGTTGCCACTGGTGCCAGATGTTGCAGTGCCCGACATGGCAACCCAAGAGGCAGGAGTGGGTGGGAAACTGGGTCCTGGGGCTGGGCTGTGGGGCGATGGAAAAGCAGTCGGGAGTCTTCGGTTCCAGCAGGGGTGGTCACAGCAACAGCACCCCTGGCTGATGTGCAGGCAGAAAATGGCAGGGCACATGGGCAGCAGGCAGTCAGGCAGCAGCAGATGGCAGGTGGGAGCGTGCTCAGGGCTCTGGGGGGCAGTAATTCAGACTTCTGGGCAGGAGCGTGGTCTTCCGTGTGTGAACGCGTGGCAAGCTTGATACGGAGTGATTTTACACGTGAAAATCCAGCACGTCTGCGTGTAATTCGAGGAAAGGCCCTTAGCGCGTAAGCGCGTCAGCACACGTCTGTACATTCATTGGCCCAAAGGCCACCAGCGTATGCGCGTCTATGAAGTCACGTGCACGTTGAATATGGCACACGTTTGAAATGTTGCGTGTAAAAAAAATGAAAGACACGTCCGAGTGTCAAAGCGTGTAATTGGTGGAAATGGCCTTAGCGCGTACACGCGGAAGTGACAAAGTGTGTAATTGGTGGAAATGGCCCTAGCGCGTACACGCAGAAGTGACAAAGCGTGTAATTGTTGGAAATGGCCCTAGCGCGTACACGCGGAAGTGACAAAGCGTGTAATTGGTGGAAATGGCCCTAGCACGTACACGCGGAAGTGACAAAGCGTGTAATTGGTGGAAATGGACCGAGCGCGTACACGCGGAAGTGCCGCTGGACGTGTGGGCCTGCATAAAAGGTACGTGTAGAACACCATTTCCTTGAACGTGCTTTTCGTGGAGAGCGAGTGGATGAAATCCGTACTTCTTGTCGTTTCACACGCGATTTACTTCACAGGATTTCAAGTTCGTACTCCCTGTTACCTCTGACAGCTTTTTCTCTTTCTTCTCTTTTTCTGGTTTTCCTGGGCCTGTTCCCTCAAACAGCGTTCCCTTCTACTGTTGTCCTGTCTCCTCAGACAGAGTACAATTCTTCTTTTGGCGGGGGTGTTGCCAACGCGCACACGCGCTTCTTTTTCACGCTCTTTTTCCTGGCAGACGGTGAGTCACGCACGTATCTAACATCTGTGCTTGCCCCGTGTGTAGCCTACCCCTTCAGAGGTCAATCTAGGCTGCGTGTGACACGCATACGTTCATTCTCGTGTTACTGGGTGCCACAGCGTAGTGCAGGTTTTTTTTTCCGCACACGTGGTCTAGGAGGGGTTGCGTGCACGTCATCTCCCTTTTTTGGGCTTCCTGTGCGTTGCGTGACCCGTCATCTTTCCCCAGGGGTCACATTCAGCCTTGCTAGAGCACTAGGGTACAATTACCATCTGGTACCCAACCCCTTTGACCCCCAATTGCCCAGGACAATAGTTTACAGCCACTCCCATACGCACATTAACATCAGTGCCATGGTTGGGAGGCGAGGAATCCGTTAGGGTGGCAAAGGTGGACGAGCCACAAGTGGTGGCCGTGGTGGATCCGGTAAGGGACGTGGTCGTTACTTGCAGGGTGACCCTGTCCCCCCATGTGTGGAGGACCAGTCAAGGGCACCCATAATCCCCCCCACGCCCCCTGGTTGAGGCTGATGTGGCTGACACCATCCATGCTCAGCCCTTGTTGGACCAGCCCATTGTGGCACCAGACCTGGCTGACTCCATGGCTGACTTCCAGGTCAGCAGGCCTATGACACGTGCGATGGTGCACGTTGATGTCATCAGGCCACGTGGATCAGGGGCAGCAAGGTCATCTGCTGCCCCAAGTAGGGAGGGTGGAGAGGCTGCAGGGGCAGCTGCGGCTCCATCCACCCCAGCTCTCACACACCCAGCCAGGACAGTGTCGGTCCTAATCCATCCTGCTGACATTCCCCCTGACACCATTACACTTGAGCCAATGCCTGCACCAACTCCCATGCTGAGTGTGCAATCCCACACTCCTGATACAGAGTCCACCAGGGCTCCTGCCCCTAGTGTCCAGAGCGGCGTAGGACACTCAGGATCACCACCACCTTCCAAGCAGAAGAGGAAGAGTGCTCGTCCGGCACAGGCTGATGCCCCAGACACGGCTACACAGTCCGGCCCGTCGAGGAAGCCCAGCTTCACGGATGCCGAACTGAATGCACTTGTCGAGTATGTGTCCGCACATGATAACAAAATGGTCATTGTTGCAGGATCCAAGACCACACCTGCACAACGCCAGGCACACTGGCAGACCGTTGCGGACATCGTAAGTGCCCTTGGAATCGTGAGGCGCACAGCCAATGATTGCTATAAGCACTGGAATGACCTAAAGCGCAGGGCAAAGAATAAGCTGGCCTCAAGTCATGCCGCAACTCTAGTGACTGGAGGTGGGTCTCCAGTAGAAGACATGGAACTCACTCCACATGAGTCAGTCGCTGGGACCTACGTCACGGAGGAACAGATCCAAGGCGTGGGAGATCTGCCTGATTATGAGGCATTGTCCGGTGAGTGCACATGCATGTGTGTGTGTGTGAGGACTTCTGTTTGTGTGCCAGGTGAGGGTGTGTGCGCCTGAGTCGTTTGGGTCACCCATGTGCTTCATGCAATACATTCTGCGCAGCAGCATTTGGCCATAGCAGTATCCCATCTGCCAACAGTAGACATCTAGCCCAACAGCACGCCAGTTGCCCTTGAAGTGTCACCTTGCCACAACATTGTTGCTTAATTTTCTCTGTTCATTCAGGCAGATTGTTTGCATTCCACCACTTTTACTAGGCATTTCTCAGTCCTCTAGTCACATGTCTGACATGGCTATGGTAAAGTGGAGTGACTTTGTTACCTGGATATCATTTGTTTAGACATGTCCCTGTGCAATCGGACCATTTTGGACTGGCAGCTCCAGGTGAAAAATCAGACCTGTTTGAATTAGAAAAGCTATTACATGAGGGAACTGGACTGAATGAATAAGTGCTGCCCTCCTCTCCATCTTCACTCAATAGCAATGGTACATGCCATCTGTGTGATGGCATGTGTATTTCACCTGGCAATCACAGGCCAATGTGTGATGCCACTGCCAGGCAGCATGCAGAAAATGTGTTCATCTTCCATCTTGGTTTCATCAGTGTGTGCCATTTGCCTACCCTTCATACGCAGTGAGGGTGCATGCATGGGAGGGTTTTAGTCATGTGGGACATGTGTCAATCAAGTACTGGTTCTGTTGCTTCTCAGCCCTCATTGGGTGCTATGGTGCTAATGCCTGTTTCCATTTGTTTGCTTTTATGTCTTTGCAGGGGAAGACGCACCTGATACTGCTGGGGTTGTGGAGATGGTGCAGACCCAGGAGGGGTCTGAGGGCCGACCGACCACCAGTGAGGGACGTGGTGTGGTGGTGGGTGAGAACCCACAACTGCTGTAGGTCGTGCTCTCAAGGGGTGTCTCTGGCTGCACCTTCCCCGACCTGTACTCAGGTGTTGATTCGGATGATGAGACCTACGTGCCGTCGCAGGTGAGTGTTCCTGGGAGGGATTCTGTTCTGTCCCACCTACCTGCACCAGGGTCAGAACCCTCAATGGGGATGTCAGTGTTGGCAGCTACCCCTTTGGTGGTTACGGATGCAGGGTCACACTCCGCGACATCTGATCCTGTTCCTGGGCCAGCAGATCAGAGGGGGAATGCAGTCCTGCAGCCTCAGGCAGTGCCGGCACAGCAAGGCGCAGTTCGCCTTGCCCCAGACAGGTGTGGTGCCCACGACGTGGTGGCCGTACGCCACCTGGCAATACCGCATGGGAGCAATCCATTTACGGTATGGCAACCCAACAGGCAGCATCATCAGAGATGATGGCTCAGGCCATGGATAGGGTGGCCACTTCCATTGTCCCCCCGAAAGGCTGATGGAGCGACTACAGCAGGCAACCGACTCCATCTGCCAGTCACACAGGGAGGACATGTTGGCGTCCAACAGGGACAGGCGGGCGGCACTGGCGACTCTGCAGGAAGCCATCTCTATAGAGTCCCAGGGCCACAGGGAAGCCCTGAGGCTGGAACTCCTTCACCTCAGGACGAATCTTGTTGATCTTGAGGCTTCAACAAACCGAAGGACAGAAGAGCAGCTGGAGCGTCTCACCCATACGCTCTCAGCTGAGATGCAGGCAACTGGGGCAGAGGTCCGGGCATCCCGTGAGTTGTTGTGTGGGGACCTCCGCACACTCATCCTCCAGAACGAGATATACCACACCCGCATGCTTGCAGGCATGGAGGAACAGACTAGGGCCTTGCGTGGGCTGCCTCCCATAGTGCCACCACCTCCGGATGCAGCTGCACAGGGTGATAATAGCGACAGCAGTGATACTCCCACAATAGGGTAGCCATGTGGGCCATGAGCCCATGGAGATGTTTTTTTTTCGCAAGATCCACACAGGTGGGTTTTGGTGTGCACCCTGTCCTTGGACCTCCTGGGTGGACTCCCCAAGCCCCCCCCCCCCCCCGGGCCCATTAATGGCCATTTTTATTTTATTTTATTTTTTTGGGACAGTGTGTTGCCTTGTGTGGCTCCCGTGGGCATACGCTGCATTGTGGCTGGGCACATGCAGGCTTGTCATGTATTTGGTTCAGATGCTTGGGTTTTTGTCACACACACTCCTCCTGCTTCCCGTTTCCATGGGCTTGCAAAGGGTGTGCCCAAGTGACATTGACGTACATGGTGACATTGGACTCCCACTACATGTGTGGGTAGTCTAGTCAATACTGTGTATACATTCCTAGTGCATATTGCTGTTGTGTTGTACACTGCATGTTGCATTGATGTGTAACTCATCATCCATGTCTACCTCCTAATTTGCAGGTCCTTTCCTCATGTCTACACAAGGCCCTCTACTTTGGAGATGGGGTCCATGTTGGCAGCAGTGCACTGACAACTCTACATGACGGCAACACTGTACAGTTGGAAGTGGTGGGAGTGCAGGTATTTCCAGGTGGTGAGACTACTGATTCCTTACATTCGTAATGTCATGTTAATGGTAGTTTTGAGGGTCAGTAGCTGATAAGTGTTATTGCTAAATACCTGCTCAAGTGTGTTGTTGGTCCTGCATTACTGTGAGCATTTCAGGTGTAGCGAGTTTCAATTAGGGACACTGTTCTTTGTGACACTTGTGTCATGTTGTGGGGATTACTTTGTTTACCTGCACATAGCATGACATGGCACGGTGTGTCGTGTGGCGGTGCTGGGGATGGGTTGGGTGACATGGCACTGTCCTCATGTTGCATTTTGCAAGTGGGTATTCATTTTAGCTGCATGAATGTGGTTTTTCACGAAACTGCATTGGTGGTGTCTGTGTAGGTAGGGATGCACACATTGTAACACTTCCAGGTGAACAATCTCAGGCTGATATGGTTTTGACGGTTGATTCTCCAGACATTCAGGATCAGTGTCAGGTTGAGTCATCATTGATTGTAAAATGGTATGTGCCAGGACTGTGTGCACTCCACAGGGGTGTGATTTCTATGTGAAGTAATTAGCCACTAGCTGTGTACGGGCTGCCTCCCCCGTGCCCTTTCCCCTCCCATGCGCAGCGGGCGTGCATGTGGTTGGGGATGTGGGGGCACCACCATGTCCACGGCCAGGCCCCGGCGTGTTGCAACGTTGTGCAGGACACATGCTGCCACTATGATCCTGCACACTACAGGGGGAGCATATAACAGCTGCCCGCCAGAACAGTCAAGGGAGCGAAAGCGTGACTTAAGCACTCCGAATGTGCGCTCCACTATGCCCCGGGTTGCAATGTGGGCTGTGTTATATCTTACCTCGGGTGGCGTGGTGGGGTTCCGAATTGGCGTCATCATGTGGGGGCTGAGAGGGTAGGCACTGTCCCCTGTGGAGGTGGTGATGGGTATCATTGGTGGGGTTGTGACCTTGCTCAGTATCTGACATGCATGCATGTGCAGTGGCATTCATACTCACCAAGCAGCCATGTATCGCCATGCCGCCCAGCTTCTAGGTCCCGGCTTAGGGTGGACATTCGGTAAATGAAGCTGTCGTGGGTGGACCCGGGATAGTTGGCATATACTGAGGTGATGATTCCCTTGGCATTACATACTACCTGCACGTTGATGGAATGCCAGTGCTTGCGGTTCCTATAGATGTGCTCAGATGCCCTGGGGGGACGTAGAGCCACATGGGTGCAGTCGATGGCACCTAGCACTTTCGGGAATCGTGCCACACCGTAAAAATCCAGGGCGGCAGCATGCCTTTCTGCAGGTGTTCTGGGCAGGTATATGTGCCTGCGGACTGATGGGCGGGCAGTGATGATGTTCTAGACCTGGTGTAGGCAGCGTGACTGCGTGGCCTGTGACACCCCACCCACTATGGCACTTGTCCGCTGAAATGATCCAGTGGCTAAGAAGTGCAGTACATTGAGGACCTTCTCCAGGGGGCTGAGTGCTTGGGAGCACAGGGTGGGTGATGTGAGGTCATCCTCCCACTCACTCACCAGGTCCAGTATTATGTGTGGTGGAAACCTGTACCTCCCATACACCTGGTCATCAGGCATCCCGAAAAGGCTGGTTCTGGGTGTGAAAATTCTGGCCCTGACTATCCTCTTCCTCCTCCTTTGGTAGCCCACGGCCACTGCTGCTAGGAACGGTATATTCATCCTGGCGTCTGGGCTTGTTAGTTTTTTGCATGCAAATTTATGCGTTGCGGGTCGACGTATGCCTGCTTCCTACTGGCGTACGTGTTTCTTTGCGCGTGTTGTAGGCGAGCGTGTGAAACTTCCAGCGCACCCCTGAAATCCAGTACCCAGGCCAATAGCGTGTGGAAATTTCCGCGCACCACAGAATGCACGTGCGCTGATGTACTCGCGTGTGTAAGTGCCCGTGCACCCCTGAAATACACGTACATAGGCCAATCGCGTGTACACGCACTTTTGTCCAATTACACGCGATGACACTCTGACGTGCAGTCTTTCCACGTGTGCTCCAGCATCACGTGCTATGAGGGAAACACCCGTGCGGGTCACGTCACAGACGCGCTTACGCGCTGAGGGCCTTTGGTCCAATAGAATCGCTTATGCGTGCTGACGCGCTTACGCGCTGAGGGCCTTTGGTCCAATAGAATCGCGTATGCGTGCTGACGCGCTTACGCGCTAAGGGCCTTTCCTCGAATTTCACGCTGACGTGCAGGATTTTCACGTGCCAAATCACTCCGTATCAAGCTGGCCACGCAAAAACACACGGAAGACCACGCTCCTGCCCAGAAGGCCGAATTACTGCCCCCCAGTGCCCCGAGCAGCCTCCCACGTGCCATCTGCTGCTGCCTGCCTGCCAGCCTGCCTGCTGCCACCGTGCCCTGCCATTTGGTGCCTGCACATCAGCCATCTGCAGGGGTCCAGTTGCTGTGTCCACCCCTGCTGGAACAGAAGACTCCCGACTGGGATAACATCGCTCCACAGCCCAGCCCCAGGAACCAGTTGCCCACCCACTCCTGCCTCTGGGGTTGCCATGTCGGGCACTTCAACATCTGGCACCAGTGGCAACCCCAGGCCAGAGGGGCAGAGGGGCACCAGCTTCACTGCCACCGAAGTTGGTGTCCTGGTGGAGCATGTCCTGGGGCAGTATGATGCCCTCTTTGGATCGTCCCGCGCCAGCAAGGAAGGACGGGAGAGGATCTGGGCCGACTGTGTGGTTGCCATCAACGCGGAGGGGGTGGCAACCCGCGACGTCCAGAAGATCAAGAAGCGCTGGGAGGACTTGAGGTCCAGGACCCTCGTGAAGGCCTGACGCCTCATGGAGGGGGGCCGGGGCCGCATGAGTTCCATCCAGATGAGGGTCCTGGAACGCGTACGCCCAGCGCTCCACACCCAGATCCTTGAGAGGGAGACCCGTCTGGAGTTGAGCAGTAAGTGGCCAAGCATTGCTGGGTGAGACAGGGCATGTTGCGGTGTGCTGGTTGTCTGATACTTGCCTGTATGTGTGACATAGGCCATGTATGCATGTATGTGTGCAGGGACATCATGGTAATGCATGTGCGACCAGAGATGTGTGAACCACATGGTTGTTGCATGTGTTTAAATGCGACATGTGGAGCCCTATGCAGATTTTACACATGAGAGCATGCCAGTCTCTGTTCCTGGACATGGGTGGGGGTGAGGGATGGGTGCTGATGCCAGGTACATATATGGTAGCCATGTCTGTGTGCCTGACCTGCGTGTCTGTGACTTGTGAATGCCATGGATGCATGCCACATGTGTGTGACAATGCACAGTTATCCTTGTATCCGCTGTGTTTGGGGTGTATGAGGCCAGATGGATGTGACTGAGGTGAAGTGTGTGCATGTGATAGGCAGGACCCATGATGCATGTGAGTTCCATATCATTGTATGTTTCAAGAGTCCATTGGACATGTATGGAAATGTCCATGGCATGCACCATGCCTGTTACTGTGTGTGTTTTGCCTGGACTGACCCATGTGTTGTGGAGGGACATGATGGAAGTGTACTTTGACAGTGGTACTCATCTGCTATTGCTTCCTGTCTAGGGGACCATTGTACAGTACCCTGATGCTTGTGTTCTATGTCTCCCTCTACGCAGCGGCTAGTGAAGAAGAGGTCGGAGACGGCGCTGTGGAGCAAGGCGGCGGGGATGCCCCCACGGCTGCAGCAGAAGGGGTGGGTGAGCCCCCACAGGGGCCTGCTACGGCGGAAGACGGTGAGGAGCCATCCAGGTTGGTGGTTTCCACAGAGGAGGAGGAGGCCGCCACTGAGGCACACATGGGGCCTGGTGGGGGCATCCCTGCTGGTGCAAGTGGTGCAGTCCAGGGGCAGGGGCAGGAGGCAGTACAGGTCACCGTGGAGGGGCCTGTGCATGTCGCTGTCCCTGACCCTGTGAGTGCACCACCATGCACCAGCAGGGATGCCCCGTCCCAGGCCCGTCCGCAGGTAGAGGGGATGTCCATGTCAACTGACTCCCCTCCACCTGTGGACGAGGGGACCCGTGGCCGTATGGAGAAGGTCCTGATTGGGGTCGCGATGCGCACGGGTGCAATTCGTGATGACGTGCGTGCTTCCAGGGAGGAGCACGCACGTCATCACGAAGAGCACCGTGCCGACGTGGCCCAATTGGGATCTTCCATGTTCGGGGGTTTCCTGCATGTGTCGGCCAATCTGGCGGCCCTCTCCTCCTCTGTGCAGGCTATAAGCCGGTCGTTCTCCTTGCCGTCTTCCGGCCCAGATGCCACCAGGGCCCCCTGTGGACCTGCCCTGACCAATGCATCCAACTTGGTGGGGATCTCATCCCTGCCACCGTCGGGAGTCGGAGGTCCAGCAGGGGTGGACACCACAGCAACTGTACCCCAGCAGATGGAGGATGTGCCGGCATCATCAGGCAGGGCACGTGCACGACGGCATCGGTGGATTCCATCAGCCTGGATGCCGTCGTGCTGGCAGAGGCAGTTGCGTTGGAGGCAGCAGCAGAGTCAACGTGGGAGGCATCACGGCTCGGGGCCATCAACATCGGAGGGGCAGGCATCGGTCGGAGGGCAGGAGGACCCAGGACAGGAAGTGTCTTCCGTGTGGCTGCGGTTGGGCCAGCAGATAGGCGCGGAGCGGGCGGAAGAGGCGCGGCTCACGATGGTCAGGGCGGAGAACTCCATGCGGAGGGCCCTGAGGCAGGCTGAGTGCCTCGAGGCAATCCGCAGGGGGTTGGAGGAGGAGATGGCGTCGTCCCTGCAGACCCTTGGGGCCATGGAACAGGACCGCCTCCGGGACATAGACGAGGAGTTTGATGATGCCCTGGCCCGGAACACCACGGAGTGAGCCGCTGGACTTGCCCGCCGCCTTTGTATATAATTCTTTAGTTTTAGGTTTCCTTTGTTTCTTCTTATGATTTGGAGTCGACGGACACTGCTCCACTTTTTGTATATAGTTGCATTTTAGTTAGGGTTTTTTGTAGGTTTCCTTTGTTCAGTTGGGCTCATGGACCCTTGGATGTTTTGTACATAGTTCTTCATTGGATTGTTTTTTTTTTTTATTTATTCACCATGGAGCAATGGTCTTTGCATTTATTTTTCTCTCTCGGATTGATTTTATTTTTAATGTGACTTTGGACAACATTTTTTGGGATTTGAATTTGTAGTTTTGATTTTTTTGGACGGACATGCAGCTTATCTTTTTTTCATTGCCATTGTAGTTTGTTTCATTTCATTTGCATTCAATTTTTTTTAATACAATTTTGTTTTCATACTTCACTGTGTGGTATCATCTCATTGGTTTCATGCATGTTGGTGTTTTCCCATTCAATTGCAACCATCGTGCGTGACGGACATGGGTTCATTTGCTTTATGAACATTGGGGGTGTAACATGTAATTTCCATTTCCATGTTGGTGAATGGGTTACTTGGTAGGGCCTTTTGGCTGTGGAGGCTGACCATAACGCACATGATTGGGGATTGTGAGGACCTGGGTGCAGGGGGACATGAGTGGGGGCCTGGTGGAGGGTGCCCTGCACTGCTGGGGGGTGGGGGTGGTGGGAGACATGAGTGGGGGCCTGGTGGAGGGTGCCCCTGGATGCTGGGGGATGGGGGTGCAGGGGGACATGAGTGGGGGCCTGGTGGAGGGTGCCCCTGCACTGCTGAGGGGTGGGGGTGGTGGGAGACATGAGTTGGACATGAGTGGGGGCCTGGTGGAGGGTGCCCCTGGATGCTGGGGGGTGGGGGTGCAGGGGGACATGAGTGGGGGCCTGGTGGGGGATGCCCATGGTGGCTGAGGAGTGGGGGTGCAGGTGGACATGAGTGGGGGCCTGGTGGAGGGTGCCCCTGCACTGCTGAGGGGTGGGGGTGCTGGGAGACATGAGTTGGACATGAGTGGGGGCCTGGTGGAGGGTGCCCTGCACTGCTGGGGGGTGGGGGTGGTGGGAGACATGAGTGGGGTGGGGGCTGCCCATGGTGGCTAGGGTGTGGGGGTGGTGGGAGACATGGGTGGGGGCCTGGTAGAGGGTGCCCCACACTGCTGGGGGAGTGGGGGTGGTGGTAGACATGAGTGGGGGCCTGGTGGAGGCTGCCCATGGTGGCTGGGGGGTGGGGGTGATAGGGGACATGAGTGGGGGCCTGGTGGGGGCTGCCCATGGTGGCTGGGGGGGTGGGTGGTAGACATGAGTGGGGGCCTGCCCATGGTGGCTGGTGGGTGGGGGTGGTGGGAGACATGAGTCCCCTGTGGTGTCGGCTGCCTGCAGGGGCCGTGGAGGGTGTACAGGGAATAACTGGGAGCACACAGCCAAATCGCGTGTGGAAATTCCCGCGCACGTACCCGGCCAAATTGCGTGTGGGACTTCCCGCACACCCCTGAGATCCACGTACCCATCCAAGTCGCGTGTGGAAATTCCCGCGCACGTACCCGGCCAAATCGCGTGTGGAACTTCCCGCGCACCCCTGAAATCCACGTACCCTGCCAAATCGCATGTGGGACTTCCCGCTCACCCCTGAGATCCACGTACCCAGCCAAATCGCGTGTGGAAATTCCCTCGCACGTACCCGGCCAAATCGCGTGTGGAACTTCCCGCGCACCCCTGAAATCCACGTACCCTGCCAAATCGCGTGTGAGACTTCCCGCGCACCCCTGAGATCCACGTACCCAGCCAAGTCGCGTGTGGAAATTCCCACGCACGTACATGGCCAAATCGCGTGTGGACTTCCCGCGCACCCCTGAAATCCACGTACCCTGCCAAATCGCATGTGAAAGTTCCCGCGCACCCCGCAATACACGCACACGTTATTTTTCAGTCAGCGGGTGTCCGTGTTTGTGGGTACCCCTTTGCACGTCATTTGTCCTGGAGGGCCACAGTATAGGACATTCATCATAGCTGTATATAGGTGCTATTTGTTGGTGCACCTTTTGGCGCACATTTATTACAGGCGCAGAGACGCTACCGCCTGCTTTCTTGTGGCGGTCGTGTTTGTGCCTGTGCGCTGGTTTGACCGTGCGCTTTTTTGCCCTATTCGATTCCATGAATACGTGTTGTAGGCGAGCGTGTGGGCGTTCCGCGCACTTGCACCCTGTACTTCCCCCGTGACGCCCACATTTTGGCAAGTTGTTCCCCATTCCGAGTGTTACGCCCCGTGTTCCGCCTACTTTTGTTGTGTGCGCCGCGCTATGTGCGATTTTCGCTGTGGCCTGTGCGATTTTCGCTGTGACCTGGCGCATGCCGTTCGATGACCTGTGCGCCAACGTGCGTCGCACACTTTTTTAGCGCACATCCGATGGTTTTCTCGCGCACGCCCTTCCATGAATCGATGTGCGCTGCTTTTCGTGCGATTTTCGCACTTGCACTGCGATTTTTGCTATTCCACTGCGAATCGCACGTTTTTGGCCACTTGCGCCGCGCTAATTATTCCATGAATCGGCCTGTTAATCGTGTGCTTGCAGCTCAGAAAGCATGGCAGCTTTCCATTGTTGAAAAATATCTTTGCATGAAACGCAACCCCTTGCCTGGCATCCAGCCTGAGCAAGCAGTGGCTTCCTGTCTTACTCAATCTGATACTTCATCTACCCTGCATCTCCAGTTACCTGTTTCGACCCCATATGAAACTTCTGTATCTAATTTCCACTCTGCTTCTTGTAACCCAGACACTCCATCTGATGCACTTATTAACATTACACCCCCCACAACGCTAACATGACACCCCCACAATGCTAACATGATACCCCCCACAACGCTAAACACCATTATGTTTTGTAATCTGATACGGCCAGACTGATCGAGCCTGCAACTGACTGTATTTACTGCACCACTGCCCCCTGACACCCTAATCTGAATTCTAAACTTGACACTCTGTTACAACTCACGTCATTGAGGTGTGCCTTAATAAATACATGTTCACTTGCTAAACACGCTATGAATATCCACAACTTTATTGTAGAAACTGACCTGGACCTACTTTTTGTCATTGACACTTGGCTCATAGATGCAAGTCACCCTAGGAATGCGCTAGACACCCCAAAGGATATTTAATTATTTGTAAAAAAAAATGTGAATCTGGTTAGGGTGATGGTGTAGCTATCATTGCTAAAAACTACATGAACCTGTTTCAAATTTCATGCTTTTGCACAAAATGCAAAATGCTTCAGGTGAAGATGACTCCTTTCGCCCAAAGCTGAATTCATTTTATCATACTCTATCGTCCACCTATTGATATTCCTAATTTCAACCAAGAATTGATTTACATTTTAAATAAATCTTACAGTCCACAGTGTGGCACCCTGTTGGTTGGGGACTTTAACCGATGGCTTAACAATAATATTGGCGGTGATGCTATAATGTTACAAACAAGCTTAAAGAACGTTGATTATAAGGTCTGTAATAATGCTCCCACCCACGACAAATGTAATATTCTTGATTGGGTCATGGCGAGAAACCTCCGGGTGCAGGTTGAGAGTACTGCACCTTGCATCTGGCCTGACCATTTTTTTAATTGTCTTTCAAATCTATCCTTGTATTCAAATCTCAAAAAGAGCTAACCCAGTTAAAGAAGTTAAAAGTCGTAATTTCAACAAGCATACTGACAATGATTAAGGATTGTATGACTCTAACTATGGCTTCTACTGCTGATTCTGATCGCCCAGCTACTCTTATCGAAGAATTTAATCAATCAAACTTTAGGTGTTATGATCGACAGTGTAGCTCCAGTTTGGACTAAACTAGTTAGAGAAAATATCAGGCATCAGCACTGGTTTTCCCAGGGTCTTGTTCTTATGAAGAACGATAAGAGGTGGGCTGAAGCACTATTGTTAAAACAATCCTATGCAACTTAACAAATCTACTTGGAAAGCCCTGGATAAATCTTACAAAGTAGCAATTTGTGATGCTAAAGAGAATTTCTTTAACAGGCAGATCGAGGAAGCTAATAATAATACCAAAATGTTGTTCCAAATTATTAAATCCTTGGAAAAATCAGGCTTCCGCTCTACTTCTGCTTTTCTCACAGATCAAGATTTAGGGAAAATCCTGCAAACCTTTGAGGCTAAAGTGGATAAATCCCGTACAAAAATCATATTGGCACTGTCCAAGATAGAGAACAATTCTACTTCTATGCCTCTATCTACACCTAAAGATATTTGCCTGGGTTTCAGCTTTACTCCAGTCACTTACTCAGATATACTGAACATCTTATCCTTAGTGTGCTCCTCACACTGTTTAGAAATGTTCTATATATATACATTGTTCCCCCTAACCTTATTCTGGAACATAAACATATATTTTCTCCTTTCATTGTTGTAAACTCCTCCTTTAAAAATAATAAGGTCCCCAACTCCATCAAGAAGATTACCATTGCACCGTTGGTTAAAAAACCTGCCCTTGATTCCTCAGATCCCAATAACCTATGTCCGATTACAAACTGCAATTTTTTGCTTCAGATACTGGCCAAATGTGCTACTATACAACTTCAGTCGTTTGTAGAAGCATCTAATATTCAGCACCCTAGGCAATTCGGCTTTCGACCATATCACAGCACGGAAACAGCACTCTTGGATCTGCAAACTCATATACTGAACTTTACTGATAATGGAAAATCTGATATGCTAGTCCTGTTGGACCTTTCGGTGGCCTTTGACCTCCTGGACCATGGTCGCCTGCTTGCCACCTTGAAAGACGTTTGTCTAAGTGGTCAAAGTGCCATCAAATGGGTTGAGTCTTTTCTCTCTCATCACATCTTTAGAGTCTGCTGTGGCAATGCTACCTCGCCTCCAGCAGAGATGAACTGTGGTGTGCCTCAGAGTGCATGTTTGTTGCCTTTACTCTTTAACTTGTATATTAGGCTACTATGCAATCTCTTGGATGAGCTGAAATTATTTTTAACCACCTATGCTGGCGATACTCAGCTGGTTCTGTAATTGTCAAAGGACTGCACCCTGGACTCCACTGGAGTACAATCCATCTACTCTTATATTGAGGAATGGATGGATTCCAACTGGATGTGCCTTAATAATAGCAAGACTGAACTCTTGATTTTTGGTTCCACATGTGTTAAATCTAAAGTTGACCCCACTTATAAGTCTTTTACCATCAAAGACTGTTGTATTTCAATTTCTAAGAATGTTAAGACTCTGGGTCTTGTTTTTGATTCTCTGATCAGTTCCAACATGCATATTACCCAAAGTGTAAAGCACTGTTCCTACTACCTTAAACTCTTGAGGAACCTCTGCCCGTTCATATCTGAACATAACTGTTCTTCAGTCACTCTGACTCTACCTATATAAAAAAATCTGATACTTTCCTATGAACCTCCAAAGAAACTCTGTTCGGCCTCCCGCGGACTGATTCAAACTCCTAAATTGAATCTAGCCAACAGCCTTAGTAAGTCATTCCCTGTGCTTGCTGTAGAAATGTAGAACACACTGCCTTGGACCTTAGGCTGGTAAACAACTTAACTACGTTTGGTCGACAGCTGAAAACTTGCATCTTTCACTGGTGTTTTAACCCTTCTGATTTGTTATGTTTTCTATTTCCCTGTTTTTCTTTCCTTTTTGTCATTCTTTTGTTTTTGTTCCAGCTCCCCGATGCCTGTGGTTTTTCGGCGCCTTATAAATATATGAAGATAAGCAAACATAAACACAAAAGTGCTCAATTTTCAGAATATAATTACACTTTTCACTCCCTACTAGTTTCTCCAATCTCATGCTTCAGGTGAAATGGCTTGATTTGGTTAAAATGAACAAATTGTACCAGAGACAGCACTCCTTCCTTTATAGCAATTTGGTAGACCACATGTGAAACCTTATCCATAATTTTAAATGTCCCACGCCATGATGCAAGAAGTTTTGTGTTTTAATGTTTACCTTTTCCAAAGTCAAACTCATAGACTTGGTCGCCTACTTCATATTCCCTCACATTTGTTTTCCTGTGATAGTAGGATTTTGCACTTTAAGCAGCTTTTTCCAAATTCTGCTGTGCAAATGCAAAAGCATTTTATAAGTGCTTTCTTAGCTCATCCACCTATTTGTGAATTGTGGCTGCATTTACCAGGACCTGTTCATTGGTCCTGTAAAGCAAATGTTGTGGCAAAATCATTTTTCTACCTGTTAAAATCTCATGTGGACTGAGGTTTCCTGATCTGGACGGTGTTGACCTAATAGCCAATAGCACCAGAGGGAGTCAAAAATCCCAAATGGACCCTGCCTCAGCAACAAATGTCTTTAAATTATCAACAATTGACCTGTTGAAACGTTCCACACCTTCAGAAGAAGAGGACCGGTATGAAATGTGTAGTTTCCTCTTTACACCCAAGATTTGCCACAGCTTTGTCATCACTGCACTGGTGAAAGACTCCCAGAGTCTGATTCTATCCTTTGAGGTAAACCAAACCTAGAGAAAATATGATTGGCTAATGAAGTGACTGCCATTTGCACACTGCAATCTCGGGCTGGAATGCATTCCAACAATTGAGACATTAAACAAACGACCGTCAACATGTACCCGTTGCCCCGTGCTGACCTTTGCATGGGCCCAAAGAAGTCGATTTGTAGATCAGTGCCACAACTACGAGTACTGGTATCAGATGATTTTGAATTTTTTTAGCCCCTTGTGGGCAATAACCCCAATGTTTCAGAAATCCATAGCAAGCACAACCCCACAATGTATCTCCTTCAAAACAATCGTGAACAGCTCGTGGCAGGGGGGGTTGAGCTGGTTGCCAAGGTGGACTGGATATATCCTTCACTACTGGTCAAGATTGGAACCAGCAATAGTGCTTCAGTAGTTGCGACCCAACCTCCCGGGAAAAGACAAGGTTCAGCTCTCGGACATCCAAAAGATGCCGAAATGGCTGGCAGATTATTTACCAATGGCCATGAATAAGCAATGGGACTGGTCACTCATGTCCTGGAACTTCCAGTGTTTTTCACATCTGCTATCACCCACTGGGTCACTCTCCTACATTACTCAGCATACATGTTTCCTACTACAGGAAACATGGTTAACAGCACCCATCATTATGGACGGTTACACCATCTACCAATCATTTTCTAAAAGGGGCATCAAAGGGAGACCCTCGGGGGGCCTTGTAACGGGTGTGCTACATAGTCTCGTCTCACACAAAATCGTTACCACGCAACACTAATTAGCAGTAGAGGTGACTGCCTCAACAGATGATGAACACAACAAGATATTGCTGGTCAATGTATATAACCCTCCCGGGGCTCTCCACAGAGAACAGCTGTAAGATGATTTGAATGAGCTCTTTGTATCGTGGGATTGTGGGCAAGGGGAGGAATGGATTATTATAGGAGTTGACTTCAATTGTCATTGTACCAAGGGTGCAGGAACAAAAGTGAAAGACATATTACTCCCCAGAATTATTATGAAGCAAAACCACTCAGACAATGAGGGTCTATCCTGGCTGAGCTTCTTCTTGAGTTGAGAGCTGGAAATCTTGAATGGGCGCACTAAAAGTGATACTCCTGGGGGGTACACTGGAAGAGGGGAAGTGCTTGTGCAACACTTTATTATGTCTTTCTAAATTGCAAAGCCATGCTGAGGGTGTTACGCTCGCCTGGAATCCACAGGGACGCCACCCAGCCAGTTGGTCGCTGGTATCCTTCTCTATGGTCCCCAGGTGTGGTCCTCGGTGCAGGTTCCGCCTGGAATTACAGGGGAGCTGTGTTTAGGGCGGGTTGACCCCAGTAGTATTCCCCCCACCTTCCACGTGACCGCAGCCCCTTTGGCCCTCTCCTCACCTTGTTATAGGAGTGGGCAAGCTCTCCGTCCTGCTTTCTTGGCAGGGGCACGTTGTCTTTCATGGGCAAATGCAATCTAGCTACTTCACTGACAGCAACCCGCTAAATGTCTTTCAGGTAGGTCTTATTGCTGTTTTGAGTTGTTATTCCTGCATGCCTTTTCTGTGTGGTAATGTTTCTTCTCCCTTAGGTGCGCGTAGCATCCGTGAGGCGAACTGGCTAAGTTGGATCTCGCCGGTAATGATGATGTCCAACAAGCGCTACGATGCGGTAAGTAAGCGTTTTGCGCTGCGATGTCTTTATTCGCTGACCTGTTATTTCCTTCTTTTCTGTAGGTCGCGGAGTGCTCTCAAACAGTGTGGATTCTCAAAGCGATGCCGACTGGAAGAAAACCAGCCAGGTAAGTCTTTCAAATAGTTTGTACCTTGCAATGTCTCTAATGCCTGCTTTAATGTTGTCTTTTCTCTTCTTTCAGGTCCTTCCGTATGGGAGGCACGCTGATACAATGGAGCTGTTCAGGAGCTGAGAGTGGATGAAGATGAAGAATGCAGGTAAGATGCCGCTGCTAACGATGTTCTTTTGTCTTTCTGCAGGTTCTGGTTTTCCCCAGGCTCTGAAGCTTGCTGAACACGATGAGCGTCACGTTGCAGACTGCAAAGTAACGCGAAGCGTGTGGTCTTGTGCGGGTGTGGTTTAAATAGCCCCAACAAAGTAGTCCAGGTAAAGTAGTCCCTAGGGCACCACACCCAAAACACTATACCGCATAGCTTGGTTCTTAGAACCAAGCTATGTGGATGCCTCCATGTTGGCTGATAGCCTAAAAAGTAGTTTCCTGAGCACATGTCTCTCACGATGTATGAGCCTGGTGCCAGGACTGGCCGCAAGAGGGCCTGGGAAGTTGGTGCCAGGTCTCTTATTTGAGATCCGAGTCCTGATTACACCTGGCAAATACACTTGCCAGTGGGGATCTGGGATGAGGCTCATGACAGCACTCCCACCAAGGTGCCTCTCGTGGTATTCCTTCTGTCTGGTCCAGGTTTAGTTGGGAAGTTCTGATGAAATCTCCTGATTAGTCACGGTGCGTGGATGTTTTCACTGGGCTCCCAGGATCTATCTTGGGGTCCAAATCCTTTCCAATCAACAAGGTCATACAATTTAGATCTAGAGTATTTGGAGTCCAGGATATCTTTGACTTCGAATTCAGGTCCTCCGTCAATAAGTATAGGTTTTGGTGGTGTCCCAATCTGCGTACCCGGTTGCATTGGTTTTAAGAAGGACACATGAAATACCGGGTGGATCTGTAGTTTAGGTGGTAAGTCCAGTTTGACGGCTGCTGGATTGATAATTGCCTTGATGGTAGAAGGCCCTAAGTAACAAGGATGGAAAGTCCGGGTTCTTTTAATGGGTACAAATTTATTGGCTAACCAAACCTTGTCTCTCACTTGGTAGTCAGGAGCCTTCTTTCGGTGTTGGTTGGCAAATTGCTTTTGTTTTTTTTTGGCATGAATGAGATGTTCCTTTGCCTTTCTGAAAGCTTGAGTAATGATTGTGTGAAGAGTCTTTACTGCCGGCATTTCCAAGCTGGGTGGAAGGTCGAGTTCTGAGGTACGTGAATGTCTGCCATAAAGGGTATAAAAAGGAGTATGTCCTGTGCTAGAATGCAAGGAGCTGTTATATGCATACTCGGCTATCCATAGTAAGTCATTCCAATCCCTTAATTCCTGGTGCAGCATGTAAATACTGCTCGAGGGTCTGGTTGGTTCTCTCGGTTTGGCCGTCCGTTTGGGGATGGTGACTGGTAGATAACCGGACGTCGATCTGTGCCATTGCACAGCATTTTCTCCAAACGTTGGATACAAGCTGGCTGCCTCGACCAGAGACCAGGACGGATGGGAAGCCATGTAGCCTAACAATGTTCTCCAAAAACACTTTTGCTAAAGTGGATGCGTCTGGGAGGCCTTTAAGAGGAATAAAATGTGCCATTTTAGAGAATAAGTCCACGACTACGAGAATGGTGTTAAACCCTTGACTTGGAGGTAGATCAGTGATGAAGTCAAGGGAATGAGTGTGCCATGGAGTGGGAGGAATATCCAATGGATGTAAGAGACCAGATGGTTTCTGCTTTTGTGATTTGTTTTGTGCACAGACTCCGCAAGACTGAATTTACTGGATGACGTCCTTACACCAGATAGGCCACCAAAAGTTCCTTTTCACTTTGGCTAGGGTTTTGGTGATCCCAGGGTGTCCTTGGATTAGTGAGTCGTTATAATCAGAAATAATTTGCTGTTGTAATTCCTTCTTGGGTACATATAGCCAATCCCTAAAAAAGGGTAGTTGGTCCTTGATGGAATATTGTTCTCCTTAGTTTGCCATGCGAGGTAAGCATCAGGCTTCATTGTCCGCAGAATTTAATCTCGTAGCTCTGCTTGTGTTAAGGCTGTTGTGATACCCAAGAGTTTGTCTTCAGGTATAATGGGTACCGGGTCTGGGGCTGTATATGCAGTTTCGTCTATGCCCATATGAGATAAGCATCAGCCTTTCCATTCTTGACTCCTGGTAAAAACATGATTACATACTCATATTCGGCGAAGAAAAGGGCCCACCGCAACTGGCGTGAGGACTGGGCTTTAGCTGTTTTGAGATATTGTAGGTTTTGGTGGTCTGTGATCACGGTAATGGTGTGTCTAGCCCCCAGAAGATAGTGCCGCCATGCCTTGAAAGCGGATTTTATGGCCAGGAGTTCTTTGTCTGTGATGGCATAATTAATCTCCGGAGGCGAGAACTTTTTTGACCAGAAGGCCACAGGATGTAGTTGGCCAGTTTCTGGGTCCCTCTGTGAAAGGACAGCCCCCATTGCCATACTGGAAGCATCAGTTTCAACAACATAAGGGAGTTCTGGGCGAGGATGTCGCAGGATTGGGGCAGAGGTAAATCTTTGTTTAAGTTACTGAAAAGCATTTTCTGCTTCCTCGGTCCAAGCAAACTTTTCATTGTTTTTTCGTAGTAGGACAGTGATCAGGTGCACAATCTGAGAGAAATCTGGAATAAACCGGTGATAAAAGTTCGCAAAGCCCAGCATGCTCTGTGTTCCTTTCAGAGACGTCGGTGATGTCCATTTCAAAATGGCATCTACTTTATGTACATCCATTCTGATGCCTCCTGGCGTTAAGATGAAGCCAAGAAACTTTACTTTGGTGACATGAAAAAAGCATTTCTCAAGCTTTGCATATAAACGATGTTGGCGGAGCTTGGTGAGGACTGAATGAACGTGCCTGATATAATCTTGTTTCGAGGCTGAGTACACAAGGATGTCGGCTATGTACGCTAAGGCACAAACGTCGATTAATTCTCTCAAGACGTCATTCATGAAATATTGAAACGCTGCGGGAGCGTTGCACAACCCGAAGGGCATGACTTGATATTCATACAAGTCGTATTTGATACCGAAAGCGGTTTTCCACTCGTCACCGCTTCTGACTCGGACCAGGTGGTTCGCTCCTCACAGATTCAATTTAGTATAAATCTGGGCATCTTTAGCTTGGTCTAGCATTTCAGGGATAAGTATAAATCTGGGCATCTTTAGCTTGGTCTAGCATTTCAGGGATAAGTGGCAAGGGGTAGCGGTTCTTCACGTTAATCTGGTTTATTGCACGATAATCAATACAGGTCCCCTTCTTTCTTCGGTACGAAGAACAAAGGACTGGCAGCTGGGGATTTCGATGGGCAGATAAATCCGTTTGCAAGGTACTGGTCTAAATAGGACTTCAAATGAAGGTTTTCCGGTTCTGTGAGTACGTAGATCCTGCCGCAAGGGATTTGCGCACCTGGCACAAGGTCAATCTGACAGTCATAGGGCCTCTGCGGCGGTAACATGTTAGCTTGGTCTTTTTGGAATACATCCTGCAAATCGTGGTATTCAGCTGGCAAGGCATTATTTACTCCTAGGGTTCATACTGCCACTCCGGGAATCATGGAGATACAGAAGTCGGGTTTCTGCTCTGGATAATAGCAGGAGGGGGAGCAGTCGCTGGGGAAGGTTAATTTCCGTGCCTGCCAGTCTATCAAAGGATTGTGAGCAACTAACCATGGCATCCCTAGTATTAGCCGGAACTGAGGTGCTTTAATGAGATCGAACGAGATCCACTCCCAATGTCCATTCTGGCACAGCAAGGTTACTCCGGCTGTGCACTGGGTTACTGGTCCGGAAGCGATTTCTGTTCCATCCACGGTGGTTACCTTGTCCCTGGTTGGCTTGGAACATAAAGGAAGCCCCATCTCTGCTGCCAGCTCTTTATCTATATAATTGCCAACTGCTCCGCTATCGATGTATCCTTCAGGAAATGTCCTGGCTTTCCACAATATAAACAAAGTTGTTGTTGTCTTCTTTTATCTCTCTCTTGTTTTGTTAATGGAGGCCGTATCCCTCCAATTTGCATGGGTTCTGCAGCATTTTCTGGCACCCGTGATGCGCTGTCTCTTGGCCGAACATACACTACTTGAGAGTCTGTTTTGGACCGATCAGCCTTTCGGTCCTGCAGCCGGTGGTCTAGCTGCACGACCAGATTTATAAACTCGGTACAGTCTCTGGGGGGATCAACTACTTGGGCTAAAACGTCTTTTAATTCGCCTCACAAACCTCGATGAAATAACGTGGTTCTTTTGTTTTCTGGCCACCTGGCTTCGGAAACCAGTCTATTGAAGGTAGCAATGTACGTTTACAAGTCCTGGATCCCCTGCCGAAGGGATAAAAGTTTGTTGTCTACTGCTTGCTCTTGGGTATGGCGAGCAAAAAGTTTCTCCATTTCTCTCTGGAATCCCCCATAGTCATGTAACAGAGGATCATCATGGGTCACCAACAGTACCGACCAATCCGCTGCGCTTCCATTCAAGTATGATAAGACAAAAACTACCCAAGCTTGGTGGTTTGGGAATGCTCCAGGTCAACAAAGGAAATGAAGGCGACACTGATTTATGAATGATGCATACTTCCGGGGGTCGCCTGAAAACCTTTCTGGTGGTGCCAAGGGAACTGTTCCAGGTAGCGTGATCTGAAGTGGTCTGGGGGTATTAGATGGTAGGGTAGGATTTTGCATCAGTGGATTTCCCCCATGCAGAGGAGTCTGGCCTGCCTGTGATTGCAAGAATTGTCTGCCGATCTCCTCAGTGCGATCTTTGGTCACTATTAGGTCTCTTCGGAGTGCATTGGTCTCTTGTCGGGCGGAATGAACTTCGGCACGAAGATCACTTAATAATTGTGCCAATTGGTCAATTTCCGATATTTCCATGGCACCCGGGTGGATTAGTTATGGTAGGCTTCGCATTCTGTTACGCTCACCTGGAATCCACAGGGACGCCACCCAGCCAGTTGGTCGCTGGTATCCTTCTCTATGGTCCCCAGGTGTGGTCCTCAGTGCAGGTTCTGCCTGCAATTACAGGAGGGCTGTGTTTAGGGCGGGTTGACCCAAGTAGTATTCCCCCCACCTCCCACGTGACCGCAGCCCCTCTGGGCCCTCTCCTCACCTTGTTATAGGAGTGGGCGAGCTCTCCGTACTGCTTTCTTGGCAGGGGCACGTTGTCTTTCGTGGGCGAGTGCAATCTATTGCTTTTTTGAGTTGTTATTCCTGCTTGCCTTTTCTGTGTGGTAATGTCTCAGTTTCTTCTCCCTTAGGTGTGCGGAGCGTCCGTGAAGCAAACTGGCTAAGTTGGATCTCGCCGGTAATGATGATGCCCAACGAGTGCTACGATGTGGTAAGTAGGCGCATTATGCTGCACTTCGATGTCTTTATTTGCTGACCTGTTATTTCCTTCTTTTCTGTAGGTCGCAGAGTGCTCTCAAACAGTGTGGATTCTCGAAGCAATGCTGACCAGAAGGCGACCAGCCAGGTAATTCTTTCGAATAGTTCATACTTTGCTATGTCTCTAATGTCTCCTTTAATGTTGTCTTTTCTCTTCTTTCAGGTCCTTCCGTATGGGATGCGCGCTGATCCAACGGAGCTGTTCAGGAGCTGAGAGTGGATGAAGATGAAGAATCCAGGTAAGATGCTGCTGCTAACGATGTTCTTTTGCCTTTCTGCAGGTTCTGGTTTTCCCCATGATCGGAAGCTAGCTGAACACGGTGAGCGTCACGTTGCAGACTGCAAAGTAACGTGAAGCGTGTGGTCTTGTCCCGGTATGGTTTAAATAGCCCCAACAAAGTTGTCCAGGTAAAGTAGTCCCTAGGCCACCACAACCAAAACACTATACCGCATAGCTTGGTTCTTAGAACCAAGCTATGTGGAGGCCTCCATGTTGGCTGATAGCCTAAAAAGTAGTTTCCTGAGCACATGTCTCTCACGATGTATGAGCCTGGTGCCAAAGGCGCCAGGACTGGCCCCAAAGAGGGCCTGGGAAGTGGGTGCCAGGTATTTGAGATCCGAGTCCTGATTCCACCTGGCAAATAGACTTGCCAGTGGTGATCTGTGATGAGGGTTGTAACAGCGGTGACCGACTTACAAATTAGTGTTAACACATGGAGTGATCACAAGGCACCTATCTTGAAGCTTAGGCCTCCCTTAGTGCTTGCAATAGTTTAACCCCCTGGGGACTTAGAGATTAATCACCTTGACAGCTGCATTAAATGGTCTGAGAATAATATCACCAAAGCTGAGCTTTCCACATTTCATATGAACTCTTTGCACCTTCAGGTCTTTCATGAAATGGCATTGAGAGTTGGATTGCCTCCTTCACTGGCCTACATGCGACGTCAGAAACATGCTTGACATTAAGAGATCAGAAACTGGATTCCAAGATGGCCGCCGCCTAGGGGAGACGTGCTCCTCCGTCCTCTGTCTGAAGGGAAGGAGTCAGAAGCACCCATAAGCAGCTAAAATCGAATTGTCCTGCACCCAAATCCCGTGCCAGTGACAAGACGCCACACATAAAGGAATCCCGATCGAAAACAGAGGAGTCCTGAGTTGTGACAACCTCAGGAACGCAGTGCAGCAAGAAGACGTGCTCGATCCCCCTTGCCAGAGGTGGCGAAGCTGGAAGCATAGGGTAAAGCCCACCCAGCTACAGTTGAAGCAGTCCGACCTGTCGGACTCCCTGCGATAGCCAAAAAGCTGAACCGCAAAGCGGGAGAACGTGATGAAGGTTCTGAAGACCTAGCAGCCGCGAACGAGTGAGAGTCCCGCTGTAGCCTGGCCTGGTGGAGGCCTAACAGGTTGGAGGAGGGCGGAACTATGGGCATCCCCTACAGTGCGGTCTCCTGGTCGTCGTCCAGTTGCACACGGACACTGAGCAACTTCGTGGGAACCCTCCCACCCCGGCGGGGACGGAGCCCGCTTGGCACAAAGCGCGGTGCAGAGACCGAGTGGAGTCACACAGCGGGGGCCTCCGTTCACAAACATTACACCACCCCATGGAGAATGTAACAAAAGGCTGGTAAGACGAGACCAGCAGGGGGGTGAAATAAAGTAATTCCCAGTGGAGGGGTGAAGGTCGTGCATCCAGAGGCCCTGTATACAGCCCACCCGGGAACCCTTGGTCACGAGTGGATCAAAGCATTTTGGAAAGATTACTGGATGCCAATTTAAAGCAAATGGAAGGTCGGCGTCAGTGGCAACGGAGAGGGGGAGCTGAAGGAAAAAATACACAACAACATAGCAGTAGAAGACATCTGATACGCAAACAGGTACAGCACCAGGCTGCAACTAATACCTAAAGTTCTGACACATCACTGGGCATCTTCCATAACCACATAAAGCACCAGGCCCCCTGCCCCTAAAGGCCCCTCCTCCCCCTTCTGCAAAGTTACAGCACTGACTGAGGAGACAGTCAAATAAACGCAGGCCCGAACGGAGCAGTAGAGCTCAGCATAAATAGAAATAAGGAAACCAGCAACGGGACAAGTGGGAGGTACTACTCCAATTCAAACAATGCAGTAATTTGTAAGTTCACAGATGCAAAGAAGCCGGGGGGACTTTTGAAGGGATAAAGTTTGTGGACCCTCTTAACGTGGTATAACCAATGCCTAATAAATAGAACTCCATGTTGCTTTGATCCCATAATATCTCGCGACCGGCCGTCTGCAACAATAACCTGTTGAAAACCAGCACCTACAAGCGCAGCCCAATTACCCCTGATGCCAGAGGCAAAATCTAGAAGTGCTATAACAAATGCTAAAGGAGCATTGAGGTGTCAAGAGGGTCAAATTGAGAGGTGCTGGAAACAGAGACTGACACTGGTCTGCATACCAACCTCATCTAGACAGGAAACCACAGATCTTGAAAGTAACAAGACATTGGTCACAATGACAATGGACAAGGAGGAGATACTACACTGTCTGAAGGGAACGGAAGCCAGAATGACAAGAGCATTCCAAGACCAATTGGGGCAGATGAAAGAAGAATTAAAACTAGCACTGCAAGAGGTCAGAAGAGAGATGAACCACCTGGAGAAAGAGTGGATATGGTCGAGAACGGGCCCTCTAGCATGGTAGAGGAAGCTAAATAAAAGCAACATCCTGTTGGAGCAAGTGGCCAATGCATCAAATAATCTGGAATTGCAGGCTGAAGACTTGAAAACCAGGTTGTGCAGATCTAACATCAGGATCAAAGGGCTGGCGGAGTCGGTTCTGGACTGGGACTTGAGGGATACCATGCAACAATGCTTCTCCAGCCTAATTAGTAATACCCAACTAGAAGAAATCCGGATCGACAGAATACATTGGGTCGGTCCCAAGAGAAAGGAACCACAAGCGAGACCTAGGAATGTCTTGGTGGCCTTATCCGCATACAAACAAAAAAGAACACATCTTGAGAGCAGCTGAACACACGTAGACCTGACGGTCAACGGAAGTCATGTCCAGCTCTACCAGGACTTAGCCCCCTCCACCCTCCATTAAAGAAGGCTAATGAGACCAGTAACAAAGGCCCTGATGGACAAACACTTAATTTACCAATGGGCCTACCCCTTTTGTCTAATCTTCACCTGGGAGGGTAAGACTCTGTGAATCAGCACATGTAAAGACGGGTTGTCATTACTACATATAGAGGAGGACCAGAGCCAGGCGGAATGCAGCCGGAGGGAAACCACCGCAAAAGTCTCACACAACTCATGGGAATTGTCAAACAAAAGAAGGAAGAGGAAAGACCGAGCTGCGGCACTGAAAGGCCCATATAACCAAGTGGATTGAACTGGACGGAGGCAAGTGCAGCACATGGTCCTGGTGAAGAGATGTAAGGGTGCAGGACAAAATAACTGTAAGCGTGGATGGAGGTAGGAGAGAGTTATATTTTGGAATCGTATTCTGGATAGGGTAATATCTAAGGGGGTGGGGAGAATGGGAAACGTTTTGGTCTGATGCCCTGGACAGAAGCCTGGGAAAGTCCTGCGGGACACTGACCACAAATGGACAAGCGGAGAAGGTAGAGTTGGGGGAGGGTTTTGGGTGGTGGGTGAAGGGGAAGGGTAGTAGGAAGCAAAGAAAGGGAGGGAGTAAAAAAGGGTTCAGAGTTCAAGTTAGGAGGAAGGAAGATATCAACCCAGGATTAAATCTCCTAAGGAGGTTTAAGTTCAAGAATCGAGGACACTATACATCACAGAATATTGCCTACGGATGAGGCTGTAATTATAACCCTGAATGTACAAGGGCTGAACCCCCCTATGAAGCGCTGCTCTATAATTGGAAGGCTACTAAACCTGCATGTATTGGTAGCAATCTTACAAGAAACGCACCTCCTCCCGGAGGATGAAAGAAGAATGTCACATAAAATGTTATCCCAGCAATTCTTTGCCTCTAGTGGGAGGTAGACGAAGGGAGGTGAGATTCCGGGAAAAACACCTACTGAGAGACCCGGAGAGGAGATACTTAGGCCTCAAGGGCTGGATCAGGGGGCCAAATATATGCAATCATCACACTATATGTTCCCAACGAAAAGCAAGATACTTACATAGAGGGAATGCTGCGGAAACTTGGGGGGTGGTGCGAAGGTCAAATAATAATAGATGGAGACTTTAACTGCAAAATGGATCCAACATTGGATACAACGCTTCCAGCAACTGTGGCGGATTGGAAAAATAGACAAGCACTGGGCAAGCTCTTTAGGGACTTAGGGCTGATTGAGACATGGAGGTTCTTTCACGAAGAGAGTAAGGAATTCACGCACTACTCGGCAGTACATGGAGGTTACTCAAGGATCGATATGCTCCTGGTATCAGTGTCTCTGATCCCACAGGTGACGAAAATTGAAAAAGGAGTCCAATACCTCACTGACCACACATAACCAGTGTTAGTAAACATTGAAATGGGTGAGGCGAAAGGCAGTGGGCAAAGGAGATAGAGGTTAAATGAGATGATATTGAAAGATACTGCACTTAGAGCACGCATGGAAGAGGCGATCAATAATTATTTTAGGGAGAATGACAACGAGGAGGCAGATTGGAGAACAGTTTGGGATGCAGGGAAATCGGTGGTGCGGGGGACAATCATCTCACAGGCAGTGGGCCCGAGTCACACAAAACCTTGAGAAGGAACTAAAAGAGGCCGAACACCAGCACAAAATTTGACAGATACAAAAAACACTCAGAGAAATCCAGAAAATTAGAGCACAGTTGGAAGCCCACATGGCTGATTGAGCAGCACAGTCGCTCCTACACACTAAACAATCATGCTATGTACATAGTGGAAAAGCAAGCAAATTCCTTGCGGCCAAACTTAAGAAACAAAAATCCCATCAACTACATAACACAGCTGGAGAATACCCAGGGGAATCGTGTACAGGTGAAAAGGAGAAGAAAGAAATAATGGTGCACTATCACGAAGACCTATTAAAATGGGAAAACCTGGAGCCCCAAAAGCAAAAATTATACATGTTAGCGACGGCCCTTCCCAGATCATGGATGATGAGAGAGGCAAACTAAGAGCCAGGATAATGGCCCAGGAGGTCAGCGATGCAACTACCACTCTCCCGGCAAATGAAAACCCTGGTCCCAACGGGCTGGGGAACGGCTATTACAAAACGTTCCAGGCACAATTGCTAACACCAAATCTCTTATCGCAATAGGCTCCCCTGGTGGCACATGATCTAAATAAGATGCCTTATGGCAACATATGGTAAATGCCCTTTGTGGTGGTGATTCTCCCAGCATTTGGTCCCTCCTGGGTGAGGCTAAGGGATGTAGGAAACAGGGCATGATTAACCCTATAAACGAACACACATGGGTGGCCTTTCTGTCTAAGCGTAATTCCCCTCTTAGAGCTCTTCCCCCCTCAGATAGATATTAAACCCCCAGACTTTCCTATTGAGGTAAAAGTGGAGGATATCTACTAGAAAATTAAAAAGTTAAAATTTGCTAGAGCTCCAGGCCAGTAGTTATGAGGCATAATCCCTATTTTTGGTCCACGCTACTAAAAATACTTTCTGATAAGGTGCTCGAGGAGGGAAAGATTACTGCCACTTGGCAAATGGCCATTCTTCTGCCCATCTTAAAAAACGGGCATCCAAGAGACGCCGGTATCGATTACTTTCAATGCTTGCCTGTACCGGAAAGCTCTTTGCTTCATTCCTTTTAAAGGAATTGAAGAAGTGGGTCGACAATAAGGGCATCCTGGATAGATACCAGTGTGGATTTCACCCTGAATACTTTACCTCTCAGAATCTGTGGCTCATGGATTCCCTGGTGTCACCAGCTCATGGCCTAAACAATCCTCCACTTTACGCTTTATTAATAGATTTCAAAGCTGCCTTTGACACCGTCAGCAGGGAATTACTTTGGCACAAATTAGAACACATAGGCTGCCGATGGTGGATACTCTATTATCTGAACTTATTGTACAAGAAAAATACAGTACGTGTGAGACTTGATGCAAGGGGCTATATGACCATGCCTATTCCACAGAATTGTGGGGTCAAACAGGGATGTGTTATGACCCCTTCACTATATAATCTCTATGTCTCCGACCTTCCCCTCCTTCTGAGGCAGAGCAGAGGCTGTCCCCCTAAAAATACCAATTGTACGGTACTGGCTTATGCTGATGATCTGGTGCTCCTAGACCATACTCTTAGTGGCATACAACGCATAGCAGATGCCTTATGGTGGATAAGACACAGATCATGCTATTTGCTTCAAAGCGCATAACCAGACTTAGGCAAATGGTACTGGATATTGAAATTTCATATACTGAGCTTTATAAATATCTGGGTGTTGAATTAGATGTAAGACCGGGCTTCAAAACCTACATAGAGGTCCACACTAGGAAGGCATTACTATGGACATTGCTAATAGTCCAATTTGCCAAAAGAAGGGGTGGATATACGCTTGCGGGAGCAAGAGAGTTCTACTTGCAGTGTTTGGTTCCGTCAGTCATCTATGGCCTGGAGACTTTGGTAGATATTGACCTAAAATGGCTCCAGTTGGCCGAAGGTAGATTCTGGAAGAAACTACTGGGTCTGCGCAACTGTGTTCCCAAGGCCATACTAAGACTTGAGATGGGCATTATGTCACTCAAATCTTTGGTCTTAAACAAAAGAGCAATTGTGTACATTAAAATGATACTTGGGCCTTCCAACCCCCTTCTTCAGACCTCTGGAAACACTGAGCGGAGGCTAGAACTGAAGTCCAGTTTTAGTTAGAATATGAATATATTATTCCAAAATATAGGATGGACCCCAAACTGGGGGGATGACCTCTTTGATCTGGGGTGCCACTTTGAAAAACGTCTTGATTTATGGGATAGGAATGAAAACTTTGAACATCTAAGCTTTTTAAAAACCTATGCTTTTGTACCTGACATATTGTACACATTCAAGAAGGCACTGGCTTATTTGAATATATGTCCCTCAATTCACCTGAGGAGATTTATTCTTCTGCTACGTATTAACCACCTAGCTGTCGTGAGTGTTCAGGGTCCTTCATTGTCCCTTCCAGTCTCAGGAACGTTATTGCTGTATCTGTCTGAATAAAGCAAATGGTGAGACAGCCAGGCACCTCTTGACAGAATGTCCCAGTCTGGAAACAGTGTACACTAATCACCTGCGTAAATGTGTCCACAATCTAGACACCATAATATACCCCCTATTATGCAAGCAATGTATTAACACAAATAGGGGGCTTCAAATGGCTCTCTTCAGAATTTGGAAGGTGGTGATCAAGCTTGTAACATTAACACAAGATAATGAGGTACAAGAAACAAACTAGTGGCTCTCTGGGAGGACAAGCAGCATTTGTTTATTTATTTATCCACTAATATCACTATAATCAAATAGTGAACTGTGAACTGCGAATTCTGAACTTATTTCCTTCTTATTTTATTTTATTCTTCTTTCTTTTTTAAGTTTATACATATTCATATTCCTAGCTTTCATTATTATAGTGATTTTATGAGTGTAATTTGATTTGAAAATGTAATGAATTTTTGATATTTGTGTTATTTATTGTATATGTGTAAAGTTTTATGCTAACTATATCACATTAAATAAATAATGATAATTACTTTACCGATCACCGGAATAAATATGCTGGAGCATTTTATCAGGCTCAAAGCCACAGGGCTACCTGGTGTTATTTATATCTTGGGATCAGGAGCTGTAAGCCAAAACTTGACCTGGTGTTTATTAGGGCAATTTTCCAGTTTGGTGGTATTTTTTACTGGTGGTAGAAACTCTGCATAGACGTACCAGATCACCTGAAGACGGTAATATGGGGAACCAGCTCTTTAGGACTTGCCCCCGTTCACAGTGTTATATTGTACCTCACTTTTATTACCACATGCAGTAAAAACAAATACCTCCTTGGCTTTATACCTGTCTATATGCTACCATGAGTAACCAGGACACACAGTGAATAGACCAGACTGATCCAATTCCATTTATATGTTTTGTAGGTTAGGTAGGTAGGTTATTAGGATTCATGAGTAATACAAAAATGTTGTGCAATGCAAAGCAGTGAGCCTCATTACAAGGTTGGCGCTCCGGTAATAACGGTACCGGTGAGGCAATACCGGCATCCATTACCGGGCCATTGTATTACGACCCTAGACGCCGGTCCCACCAGCATCAACAAGGACCCACTGAGGCCGTGCACCACCGTACCGGCATGCGGACGCGCGTGCGGGTGGCTTGCCCGTAATACCGGCATCCCGCAATGAAGAGGACACCACGAGTCACACGGACATGTACATACCGGCATCGACATGCCGGTAAGAAGGGCCACCATGATGCCGGCAATACCGGCATCGCGGACCACCTGTTAATAGCAAACTGCTGTGTAACCAAGTGCCTGTTACGCTCACCTGGCTCCCACAGCTGCGGTCTCCATCCACGTGATGCGTAGTGCAGCAATGACTGACTGGATCTGCCCTCCTAATCTTGTCTGCTTAACCCGTAGAAATATTCTTCTGCAAGTGGAGAGATGGATTTAGCCACTTGTGGATTCAAGTGATGGAACCCCACAGTCCTCCCCAACTAATCACCTCTGAAATGCCCTCACAGCAATCTCACCTTATATTCTTGAAAGATGAGCTCTCCATCCTGCGTGGATTTGCAGGGGCGCGTCGATTCCAGTTACTTCACTGGTTTGAAGGCTCGGGAGAGTTCCGGAGAGTATTGACTCTGAGGTTCCTGGTGAGGACCAGTAAGTATTAAGTTCATAGAGTTCAATGTGTCCGATGTTCACTCTTGTTCCCCCCTTCCTTTCTTGTCTTACAGTTGGCTCGTGAAAAGATGCTCTTGTGGCAGCTGGTGGCGCTCAGGTAAGAGTCTGTATTACCCGGCGCTGTCCGGTAAATGTTGCACGTGGAAAACGTGCTGTTTTGTCTCTCTTTACAGATGCGGCACGTGAAAATATGGAGAGTCACAAAAGGATGCCTCCAGTGATAAATCAGGTAAGTCTATGGTGGTAAGAATTATATTTGTTGGTTCCCTCGGCTCACCTTGTGTTTTTCTTTTGTCTCCTAGGTGCCGAAGTTCGGCGAAGAAATGATGGAGGCAGCGCCGACCCGAAGGATGCTGTGAAGACTGGTGAGTATGGCGCGGTGCTGCAGCTGGAGGTGCGGCGCATGGAGAAATGATGTTCTTTACAGGTCCGGAGACGAGATGGATCCAGAATCAGGTGTGGAATAGAAATAAGTTTGTTTTCTAACCTTGTCCCTTTCTTTCCTCTTTGTTTTAGGAGCTCCGGATTCGAGGCGGGCGTGGCAGAAGACTGGATGAGCGTTACGCTGCTGGATGCAGAATAACGCGAAGCGTGTGTTGCTGGTCGGGGTGGTTTAAATAGCCTCAAAAGTAGTCCCAGGCAAGAAGTCCCTATAACCACACCCAAGTAAAAAATAGTCCCTGTAGAAAAATAGTCCTTTTCAGGCTTCATGTTGGATTGGAGTCATTTGCAGCATGGTCTGCCTGACGTAAGTAATGACTATGAGCCTGGCGCCTTAGGCGCCAGGACTGATTTCTACCATGAGCCTGGCAGCTGAGGCACCAGGACTGAACCCAGATAGCCCTTAGCCGGGGCTGCTGAGGTTTTACTAAATGTCTAGATGCCTGCTCCGGGGGCTGATGGGCTTGGTCCGGATGCCTGGGGGTAGGCATCATGACAGCACTCCCCCCCAAGGCCCCTCCTAAAGTTGTTGTTCCCATTACCAGCCTGCTGGTACGGCCATTACCGGCATGCAAGGTTGTGCGTGCTCTCGCACTCTTAATCACCCGCTGTTTGCGGGTTCGAGCCAAGACCGACATGTTGTTAACGGCATGCCGTTAATGGCTGCTTTTTAGCGCCAATCTCGTAATGAGGCCCAATAACTTTTTAAAATGACATTCCCTGCAATTCAAAAATGAACCTGAACATCCCAGTCTGTCTCGCCCATGGTAAAGAGCTTTTTCTCACAATGACCTTCAATCAAGCCTTTTATGATAGTTGTTCAGAACCCTGTTATAACTGACCCTGAATGTTATCAGTTGTCTTGTTTGTAACTCGCTCCTTCAACGGTGGAAAATACAGATAAAAAAACTACCCACATTTGTTAATGTAGGACAAAGTTCAGCATCCTGAAGTGTCTATAAAATGTTTTCATAAAACATTCATTCAACGGACCTCATTTCTACTGTGATCTTACCTAAATCACGCTTGGTTTTGTGTGTCCTCGGACTGCGAGGCTAGGATTGCCTTTCCGCTTTGCTGTTGAGAATCTCCCCCACCGCAGCTCGGCTGGTCAGTGTTCACACTGGAAAATGTCTCATCTGCTTTTCTTCCTTTTTTGCTAGGACAGCTCAGCACACACTCCTCTGAGAGACAGCCCCCTGCTTTGCACTGCAGTTCCCTTTTTAAGGCCTCTTCCTGATCTGCCCATAAAATGTATGTTTGCCTACAGAAAGTGTGAGAAATTGCCTGCCCCAGACTCTGATGTCATGTGCCATTCAAACACCACCCCCCAGTTGGCCAACCCTCTATAAATTTCCAGAGAGCACGTATTTAGCCTGTCAACTCTGACAGGGATTCAAGGCAGCAGCAAACGGATGCACAAAGAGTTTCAGTTTCTACATGCTGGCTTCCTGCGGCAGAAAATTAACAATGGAGCTACTTTGAGCAACTTGGTTTTTCACATTGCTCAGCTCTCATCTTCCTTATAAAATAGATTTAATTCTGCACATTTATTTTCTTCTGCATTTTCCAAGCACATTGCACAACCTGTGCTGGTACTATTTTATAAAATAAGCCGACTTGTACTATTGTTCTGCAACACAATTTTACACCAAACAGCTATGGACTGAGTTGCCTTTAAGGCTGAGCCAGGTGAGTGAGGCTGCCCATGCGACCCTCCTGGGCCTGCTGTTTATAGCCACCAAAATGCATCCTTGTTGCCCAGGGCCCGGTCTGCACGCTGCAGCTTCCTCGACTCAGCCACCTCCCTCTCCCTCCCTCCTCCCGACTCCCAGCCCAAACCGTGAGCCTGATTGGTGCGCTGATTATAATGGGCTCGGTGTGTACACTGTGACTCCTCCTGGCTGCCTTTTACCATCCTGAGCCAGGTGAGTGAGGCTGCCCATGCGACCCTCCTGGGCCTGCTGTTTATAGCCACCAAAATGCATCCTTGTTGCCCAGGGCCCGGTCTGCACGCTGCAGCTTCCCCGACTCAGCCACCTCCCTCTCCCTCCGTCCTCCCTCCTCCCAGCCCACAAAACCATGAGCCTGATTGGTGCACTCCTTATAATGGGCTCGTGTACACACCGCAACTCCTCCTGGCTGCATTTTTCCATCCTGAGCCACGTGAGTGAGGCTGCCCATGCGACACTCCTGGGCCTGCTGTTTTTAGCCACCAAAATGCCTTCTTGTTGCCCATGGCCCGGCCTGCCCGCCGCAGCTTCCCCGACTCAGCCACCTCCCTCTCCCTCCCTCCTCCCACCTCCAAGCCTGAACCATGAGCCTGATTGGCCAGATGAATAATCAAAACTCACCTACCCTGGGCAGCCCTCTGCCTGACAGCCCCTGTGGCTAAGGGCCCCAAGGCAAAGCTCCAGATAGTGTCAGCAGGTGTCCGCAGGGGAAGCCAGTGACCAGCCGTCAACCAGCAGCAACCAAATAGTAAGTGTGGAGTGGGTGGGGAGTAGGGCAATTACTCTACACCGGAAAACTCTACCACTCAACATTACCATAACTCAGAATTGTGAATGTTAGCAGTGCTACAATTAGTTAGAATTTATGAACATTAGCCTGCGCCAGACCCGTACTAGATTGTGAGTGTTAGCAATGCTGCACTTAGATGGAATTGTGAATGTTAGCATATGCAACACTTAGATGGAATTGTGAATATTAGCATTTGCCACACTTAGATGGAATTGTGATTATTAGCCCATGCCACACGTAGATGGAATTATGAATATTAGCATGTGCCACACTTAGATGTAATTGTGATTATTAGCACGTCACACTTAGATGGAATTGTGAATGTTAGAATGTGCCACACCTAGACGTAATCATGAACATTAGCCAGTCACATCTAGATAGGATTGTGAATGTCAGCATGTGCCACACTTAGATGGAATTGTGAATATTAGCACGTCACACTTAGATGGAATTGTGAATGTTAGCATGTGCCACACCTAGAAGTAATCGTGAACATTAGCCGGCGTTGCATCTAGATAGAATCGTGAATGTCAGCATGTGCCACACTTAGATGGAAATGTGACTGTTAGCATATGCCACACTTCGATTGAATTGTGCATGTTAGCATGTGCCGCACAGAGATGTAATCGAGAACATTAGCTGGCTTCGCATCTCGACGTAATCATGAACATTAGCCGGCGTTGCATCTAGACGAAATCGTGAACATTAGCCGGCGTCGCATCTAGATGGGATTGTGAAGGCCAGCATGCGCCACACTTATAAAGAATTGTGTTTGTTACCATATGCCACACTCAGATTGAACTTGTGAATGCCAGCATGGACCACACTTAGATAGAATTGTGAATGTTAGAATGTGCCACACTTAGATGGAATTGAGATTATTAGCATGTGCTGCACCTAGATGTAATCGTGAACATAAGCCGGCATTGCATCTAGATGGATCGTGAACATTACCCTGCGTCACATCTAGATAGGTTGGAAAATTTATGCATATGCCACACTTAGATAGAATTGTGATTGTTAGCATTTGCCCAATGAACCAATCCACTTACAAATTCAACCCTCTGCATATACCTCTCAAACTCTAACCAAACACAACCACAAGCCTATAATGCAAGAATCTGCACAAACTTCACTACACTGCAACAACAAACAAACCACACATAGACTTGCACAACAGCACACGACAATTACTGACTGGAAAACACCCCAAGCCCAGCCAACTGAGTTACCGGGCTGAGGCCGCCAACAGCACATCACTGCTATTTTGCACTTTTCCAGCTTATTCCCACTAACTCACCTCCACTCCCTTTTTCAGAGCTGCCAGGGCACCAGGGGACACTCTGGTAATGATAGTGCGTGGTTCAAATGTCCTTTAACATTAACATTAACATTTAAAATTAGTGTGGGGATAGATTAGTAACTTAGAGGTGTTAATGTGTAAGTAAATTGTTAGTCTTATATTTCATTGCACTTCAGTCCATATTGAACCATGATGTGGTGTCCAAATGATAACATCAGTTTTTTATGTAATGCCGAATTCAACCCCTGTTCACCTTGTATGTTGTCCATGCATTCACAGTACTGACTCACACCAGATTCAACCCAGACTCTCACACCAGAGTCTCACCTCTCTTGCCGTCGGAGTCTCATTTTTTTTAGATGAAATGCTGTAGTCTAGCCTGAAATTCGGAGTCTCGTTTTCCCTACAGGTCCGATGCCTGGGATGTTGTGTGTGTGGCTGTTTTTTGTGTTAGGTATGCCTTTGTGTTTTATGTGTAGATTGCTATAATTTAGGGTTGTGTGCACTGGCTTGTTGTATCCATACGAGTAAGATCCAATGCCTGGGATGTTTCTATGTGGGGGTGTACATGTGTTTTTTATGTTTAGATTGCTGGTGTTTAGGGTTGTGCAAACTGGCTTGTTGTATCTGTATGGGCAAGATCTAGTTCTGGGTTTGTTTGTTGTAATTGTGTGTTGCTTGTGTTGGGTGTGTGTTAGCGTAAAGTTTGGCTAGCCCATTGGGCATTTATAGTGTTTGGGTGGTGTATATGAGGAAGTAGAAGTGGGGTGGTTAGTGCTTTGGCTGCTAGCTAAATTTTTCTATTTGGCTAATCTGCACAGTCCTATCTGTTGTTACAGATGACTAATCTCCACAACTCTAAGTTTGGCGCATGGTTAATCTTCTCAATTCTATATAAATGTGATGCATGCCTAAACTTCACAATCTTAACCAAGTGTGATGCATGGTTAATCGTCTCTGATCTATTTGAATTGGACGTGTGGTTAATCTTCACAATTCTATCTAGGTCTGTGCATGGCTCAACTTCATCATTCTCTCCAAGTGTGATGCATGGTTAATCTTCACAGCTCTGTCTAGAAGTGATGCATGGTTGAACTTACACGTCTATCTAAGTTTGACACCTGGTTATACTTTACAATTCTATCTGAGTCTGATGCATGGTTAATTCTCACAGGTCTATCTAATAGTGATACATGGCTAAACCTCAAAGCACCATCTTGGTGTGATGCATACATAGTCCTCACAAGTCACCCAAAGTGCTATGCATGCCTAATCTTCACAATTCTGTCTAAGTTTGACGCATGCCTAAACTTCACAATTCTCTCTGAGTGTGATGCATGGTTAATCCTCACACTTCTGTCTAAAATGCCCCCTTGTTGCCCAGGGCTGGCATGCACACTGCAGCTTCTCTGACTCAGCCACCTCTCTCTCCCTCCCTCCTACTGACTCCCAGTCTGAACTGTGAGCCTGATTGGTGCGCTGATTGTAATGGGCTTGGTGTGCACACTGCGACTCCTCCTGGCTGCCTTTTGCAATCCTGAGCCAGGTGAGTGAGGCTGCGCATGCGACTCTCCTGAGCCTGCTGTTTTTAGCCACAAACATGCCTCCTCGTTGCCCATGGCCCAGCCTGTACACTGCAGCTTCCCCAACTCTCAGCCACCTTCCTCTCCCTCCGTCCTCCCGCCTCCCAGCCCGAACAGTGACCTTGATTGGTGCGCTCATTATATTGTGTTTGGTGTAGACACCGCGACTCCTCCTGGCTGCCTTTTGCCATCCTGAGCCAGGTGAGTGAGGTTGCCGATGCAACCCTCCTGGTCCTGCTGTTTAGGGTTGTGCAAACTGGCTTGTTGTGTCTGTATGGGTTGAACTTACACGTCTATCTAAGTTTGACACCTGGTTATACTTCACAATTCTTTCTGAGTCTGATGCATGGTTAATTCTCACAGGTCTATCCAATAGTGATACATGGCAAAACCTCAAACCTCCATCTTGATGTGATGCATGCATAGTCCTCACAAGTCACCCAAAGTGCTATGCATGCCTAATCTTCACAATTCTATCTGAGTCTGATGCATGGTTAATGCTCACACTTCTGTCTAAAGTGAGGCCTGGTTGGAGTTGAAGGAGCTGTATTTGAGGTCATTTCTTGCAGATGGAGCCAGAGAAGCACACTTTAGGAGACAAAGTTGTTATTTATCTTCCTGACTTATAGTACTGATCTTACTGAAAAGGCAGCTATGCACCTTTCTCATATTTGCTGATTATGTGGATGCTCGTTTTTAAGAGATAAAGTTGAAGACGAATCATTGAGATGTTGTATGAGTTCCTGCCAGGCTTCAGGTGCAGCACCAATCGGGATGTGGTAAAAAGGGTTTTTTGCCACTCACACAAGGGATATACATTGCTGACTTTGCACCTTATAGTACCTGGAGTTCACTGATGATCTTTAAGCACTGTTTTCTTTCAGAAGAGTGGCTTCTTCTGACGGGCAGCATTCAAAGAGTATGTAAACCATTGGTTGATGTGTTCTTTGGGTTGAATCTGGATTCTTCAAACAGGAAGATCAGATCAATAAACCAGATGATATTCATGGGATACTAATTTTAATTGCCACTTTGTCTAATGTTATAGCGTAGTTGACCGAGTAAATGGCTGGGAAGAAGGACAATAAGGGCCTGATTTAGCCATGTTAAAAGTGTTTAGAAATCAGGCCCTAAGTGTTCTGTAATGAGTCTCATTTGATTATATTCTGAGACTGAGCTAAATGGACTCTTGACCAGTACAAACGAAAACGTGAGTTTTTTGAAGGCATAATTCAATCCAAAGTGGGACCTCAAGCAGTCTTAAATGAACATATTTGATGGATGCCACTTGTGTGAGATGAATTAGGCTGTGGTCAGTGTGGCCAGATATAGAGCTGCCCAAGCGGGAAGGTTTGAGTGTAAAATAACTAAATTAGCCACATGCTCTTGGAAGTTGTTACACATGTGCTGAATAGTGTGGTCGAAAATTACTAGAAAATAAAGAAAGCGAACTGTTTGCAATGACTGAGTAGGTATGTGTAATGTGGCATTTCATTCTTGTAAGAAGTTTGCTTTGAGGTTGGACTTGAAAATCACTGTCAACCATCTCTCTACCACATTTGCGCCAGTCGATAGATACTTGATGGCATCCTTCATCATTGAAGACGCAGTGATGCCCTGGATTCGATTCCCTTGGGCTGTTTGTGCGCTATATAAATGTAATAAATAAATGAATAAATAATGCACACTTTCAGTTGCAGCAGTTCATGGTTCTCTTCCTTCCCTTTAATGACAAGTGTATACACTGTGCAGGAAGAAGAGCAGATGTGCACATCTGACATAGGTGGGCAGGCAGTGGTTTAAATCGTAATCTTGAGATCTCTTAATCTGGTCACGGTTTGTTTATCCATTGTGTTTGCACAAGTCATCCAGGATCTACATGTAACTGGGGAACAGATCTTATAGTTGAAATGGGACCTGGGTGCTAAGCACGGAAGGACGTATGTGCCTGCATACTAATGGCACAGCTGAGTCGCACTGATGCCCGGTACTTTGGGAGTGTCTAAAAGAGAGTGAGAAAAGACTTGCCTGCTCACGACCAATCAGTTTTCACCTTACCTAGTGACTAATCCCTCTGACCAGAAATTGATTTTAGTTCTAACACTTATTCCTATTCATGTTTTGATAACGATATTTCTCTGGCCATGATTATTAAGCTAACAACAGATACATATTACAAAGTAATTAGTGGCTTTAAAGGTTACATATTCCTGTGATGAGCAATGCATTAGCAGAGCCGGAATCACAAGCAATTCTGTATTTGCCTAGGATTTAAAATGTTTAATGTTTTCGTGTCAAGGCCTGCTTCAGAACTACCAATCAAACTTCAAATCATCTGTGTGAACAGTGAAATGCAGCATCTAACTAATGTACTAATGCATTGGCAGGTGAAATTTGATGAAGGCATCATACTATTTTACTTCCACAATATTACTCTTTAATAACTATCTAATTTTTCATCAGTACTCATTTGCAGTTGGGTACTGTGTACCATTCAACCTTAAAATAAAATAATAATCAGTGCATGCAAGTGCATGCTCCTCATAGCTTAACACGAACCTCTTTTGCTTTCCTCCGAAGATGACTTTGGCATTTTCTTTGAGAAATCTGTGTACGTTACAGTTGCAGTTGTTTGCAGGAGCAGAAAGACAATGGGCAAACCCCATTAAATAAAAGCTAATTCCCGACTTTGGCGGTAGCCGTGCTGGTAAACCCGGCGTGGCTGCCGCCAAACTCGTGAATTCACTGGCACCCGGCATTTCTGACCTTGGCGGACCGTATTCATTACTCGCTATTCCCATTGAGCGCCATAGGGCTTAATGGGAATGGGAAGGTCGGATGCACCTGCACCATTCATGAATGGTGCCGGTGCATCCGACGTGCTCTGCTCGTTTGTGCCTTTGCAGCCACCAGGTCAGACCTGGCGGCTGTAAAAGGCACCCGCAAGCAGAAGTTGTAGCTTGTCTGCTTACCGGCACCGTAGTTCCCGGACCGGCAAATTCGTAATGAGGCCCAATGTGTAGGGTGTAGCTCGGTATTCCTTCACCAAAAAGGAAACAAGGATAAAACAAAATACTTCTTTAAAGAACCACTTAGATTAAGTCTTAGCAGATATTTTCGTAAACTGCTTCCTCGGTTTACGATTGATCCAGTGTCATCTTTAGGGTGGGGAAACCGGGGGCAATGCCCCCCTTCATAATGTCTGGTTCACATGGTGCTCCTCTTGCAGTGGGCACACTGCAGAGCGCTTGGCTCTTAATTCTTTATGTTATAATGGATCAAACTGGATGTTGTGCTCACTACAAACAGGCATATTGTGATGGACTGGTTAACATGCACGTGAATCTATAGCCTCCTTCCAGCCCATTCAAACACTGATTATCAGTGGCATCCTTCCACTTTATTGGAGACTGAGGGGCCGATTCTAAGCTCTCCCCTCCAGTTTCCAGCACCACCATTCTGAAGTGGTTGAAAAGTGATGTTGTAGTCTAAGAAATGCTATTTCTAGTCCTGAGTGGCCGATTCTGAGGTGCATGCAGACATAAGAAAGTGTTCTTCCATGTAGGAGGAACACTTTACTTACAAACACCATATTCTGAGAAAGAAAGTATGTGGTGCAGGGACATGGATGCTTTTCCATGTGCCTGATGTATGGCTTAACAACAGCCCTAGCAAATATCAGGAAGGCAGGACAGCCACATGGAAGGGATACTCCTCCCAGCAGCACTGGTTTAGCACGACAGAAAAAGGAGTTCAAATACAACACCTGCAGACCTTTTTCCCCTTTACAGAAGTAACATTTCTTAGGCTCCAGCACCACATTTCTAGTTTACTGAAAGTGTGCTCTAGCACCTTGAAGCACCTACTGTGCTAGATTGGATTACCAATAAAGATCTCAGACCAAATAACCACCAGACAGACACAAGGAATATGGCAAAGTAGTACTTTATTTGTAGGGCGAACTGACGAACAACGGACTGATGCTCCCACATTCACGCATACACTTGATTACACAGAGGTCTTATACCCCAATATGCGTCATCTATGACATCATCCTTCATGGCATACTGTAAAACCTATTGGCAGGAGGGATAGGTTAGGGGAACATATCTACTTATAGAATGTATACGGGTTAGTACTTCATTGGCTGTCTCTTATCTGTAAGACACAACTCTAACTACCTCTAACTACATATAATATTGATTATAGCGGACAAAATGGCAGCAGATTGGTCTATGCAACATTGTATAGCAGGTTGTCCCATAGACTTACTGGTTGGTTGGCATTCCCATGAAAAAGAATTAAGTGTCTATTTCTAAAGAAACTCCCGTCCCCTGCACACCATTAAAGCTGAAAATCAGTTAAGACACTCTTTACGTTTTTAGAATATTGTAATCGAATTTTAAGCAAAACAAACACAACTAATTATATCCAGTAGCTTCTGGTTAACATTTGAATATAAACATATAGTAGAAAATGAACAACGGCCAACATGAAAAAAGAATATATACAATGTTCTTGTGATGAGATGAAGGTTCAAGCTCTACGCATTTCGGGGGACCACCCACTTCCTCAGGAGTGAAGTAATCTGTAATCACACATATGTACAGAGAATATTCATCAGCCCATTTTCAAATGTTTAAAAAAAGAATACCTAAACATTTAATTGCAAAAATTATTGTTGGACCAACATACCAAAGATATTACTACACTCTTGCATGTGTATGACTCATGTTACAATGCACATTGTCTCAATGCATAATGTGACCAAGTTTACATATGCAGTAGTTTGTTTGTGCCTACACCTCCTTGCGCCAAATTTCTGATCTGAATGAATCAAAGTACGTAGTCAAGTTTCTTCAAGCATATTTTCTTAATTTATTTGATATATATTCTGCCCATATGGATGACACGTGTTTCGGCGTTTCTTTGGCGCCTTTTTCAAATCCGGGCTGAATGCAAACGTAACATGTAATAAAACAAAACACAAAATATAACATGTGAAATAGCATTTTAGCATATTTTGTAACACATAGTAGTTAGAATAGTGACTTAGGCTGTGTAGTATATCCTTTGAGCATTCTCAAATTACATGAACACTTAAAAGTGCAGCACCTCTTAGTTACCTCAAATGGTTAAAAATAAATCCATTACAGTGACTATGTTAGTTTTTAAAATTAAATATGTGCAATCCGAAAAAGAAGTAATTATTATATTGTCGATATATTCCGCTATAGGTTGGGCTACAGAACCTATAGCGGAATATATCGACATATAATAAGACCTGAAGTACCCAAAATACAGGCATATCTGAAAGACACAACAGATGCTATCAAAATTGTAGAAGAAATTGAGTGGCAAGATACATACTTACTAGCAACATGGGACGTTAAGGCTCTATATACATCTATTAAATACGAATTGGCCCTGGAAGCAATGGACTATACTTTCAAAAATAGATCTGCGTCATTTTTTAACTCTGCATGCATGCTTAAAGAAATGCTCATGACAACTTTAGAGAACAATGTTTTCATTTTCAATAATCAGTTTTTTCGACAAATACGTGGAGTCGCAATGGGCGTTAAATATGCCCCAGCCCTTGCCAACATTGTAATGGGAATGTTTGAAGACCTACACATATACCAATTACTAGAGTTCAAGAATAAAATAATCAAATGGCTAAGGTACATCGATGATGTACTAATTATTTGGAACGGTACACCGGAGGAACTGGAGTCTCTACTAAACCAAGCAAATAACAATGAATTTGGCCTAGAATTTACTGGGCAAAGCAGCAAAACGGAAATTAACTTTTTGGATCTAACCATTTTTGTATCCACAGGACAATTACACACAAAAACATTCAGAAAAGAGACGGAGGTCAATTCTACATTGTATGCGACTAGCTGCCACCATAAACCGGTTATCTATAACATTCCAAAAGGAGAGCTCATTAGAGCACGACGTAATTGCACAGAATTATCAGATTTTGAGAGTGAATGTCAACTGTTATCAGACAGATTTAAGGCCAGAGGATATTCACAAAAATCAATTAAAACTGCAAAAATGAAGGCCAAAAACATGACCAGACAATCAACATTATCTCAAAGCAGCAAAAGTATACAACCAGACGATACTATTCATTTTATTACGGCATATTGTGCAAACAACAAAGAAATTAAAAAAGTCCTAAAAAAGAACTGGTATCTATTAAAACTAGACCCACATATCGAGAAACACATACAAGATTATCCAACAATAACTTATAGGAAAGCCAGAACTTTGAAAAACATGTTGAGTCCTTCTATGTTGTCCGAAGAGGAGAAAGAAGAAACAAGATCACAAACATGGCTACGACAACCACAGTCAGGTTTTAGGAAATGTGGCTTCTGTTCGATGTGCCACTATGCAGTACAAGAAACAGTTACTTTTACGAACCAAGAAGGTGTCAAAACAAAGATTAGGGAACAAATTAATTGTAGATCTAAACATGTGGTCTACGCAGTGATATGTGTCTGTAATCTGCTCTACATTGGGAGCACCATTCGGGAGTTAAGAACTAGAATTAGAGAACATATTTCAGCTATAGGAAGTCAAGACAAAAACCTCCCGTTATCTGTTCATTGGCAAAACCAACATCAAATGCAAAATAAAAAAGACATTAGATTTATTGGACTGAAAAGAATCAAAATGGGCAAACGAGGAGGAAATCAAGAACTTTGCTTAAGGCAAGAAGAAGCCAGATTAATCTGCCATTTTCAAACATTGGAACATGGATTAAATTCAGATAATGAAATGATTCATTTTTTGTGATGCTGGAGAAGTAGCAGAGAAATAGCAGAAACAAAACCAAAAAAATGATAATATACAGGTCTCTTGTTATGAATATTGCAAATGTTTTCATTAATCACAAAAATGTTTTTTCCTGTTTTCCATTTTGTTCGATTATAATTTGTTGCAAAGAAAAATACTATTGAATAGTGCAATGTTAAATCATATGCTTTAGATATACACATGGGGAGATCCTATATGGGTGAAACCGCTAATCAGATGAAAGTTAAACAGATGAGAGGGGCGAAATTTACATCAAACCACAGGTACCACAATGCACCATTCTGAAATTGTGAGAAGAATGTGCACTGCTAAATTATATGCTTTAGATATACACATGGGGAGATCCTATATGGGCGAAACCGCTATTCAGATGAAAGTTAAACAGATGAGAGAGGCGAAAGTAACATCAAACCACAGGTACCACAATGCACCATTCTGAAATTGTGAAAAGAATGCTAATAAAATATAGTGAAAAAATAATGGTCAATGAAGAAAACTAAAGTTACCATAACGCACCATTCCCAACAGGAAACTGTCTCAGGTATACATAATATAAAGAGATTGCGTAAAAAATATTTATAAACATAGTGTAAAACTAGTTACTCTTTTAACTTTAATTTTTGTAAATTTGGACATAATAATAAGTAACAGATCAGCCGCGCAAGATAAATACGGAAGTTTAAATTCAAACCAATGTTACACTAAACACAAATGCAACAGACCATTTTAAACACCAAAAAGGAAAAAAGGACTTACGTACTAAAACTCAGCCCAAAGTATGGCCGCCGAATTTTGCAAATGAACAAAAGGAAAGAGGGACTAGCAATCTGTAACTCTTTATGAACAAGGATTTGTCAGAATCAAAACGGGACCCCCGACGCTTGAGGCATGAGCAGGCGAATTTTGTAGGTAAGCGCTTTTAAGGGGTGGAAAGACCACCGCTACAAGCATGCTCAATGTAGAAATCAGCATGCTTGATGTCGAGTGGCATAAATAAAATATATTTTTGTTGGGATTTCAAACTCACGCGACAGGGTGTTTTGGTAAACACAAATGGGGAGCAAATCGATTACCAGTCGTTGTAACTGAAAAAGTAATTCCTAGTGACCGCTAGAGTAACAGAATGCATGAGACCAAGGATATGTAATGCAATTGGAGGATTGCAAATATGAATAACACTTTTTATATAAATTCAATGAGAAAGATGTTAATAGTCATGCTTACCAGAGTTTAAAATGTGTCTAAATATATGCAAGGGAATCATGCACAAAGAATCAATCCGATAGAAGGTTAAAAGGCTAATGTTAGCATAATAGAATAATCAAATTTGTTTGAGGTGGGATTTAACCCTGGAACTACCGTGATATACTTCAACTAAAAACTAATTCCCGGAAATAAGCAAAGGGAGATTCGTATTACATTCAATAAGGGTAAGAAAACAAATTTACATGCTTTTCTGACAGCTAAAAATTGTTAGGCCCATGCCATCCCATACTTACTTCTTTTTCGGATTGCACATATTTAATTTTAAAAACTAACATAGTCACTGTAATGGATTTATTTTTAACCATTTGAGGTAACTAAGAGGTGCTGCACTTTTAAGTGTTCATGTAATTTGAGAATGCTCAAAGGATATACTACACAGCCTAAGTCACTATTCTAACTACTAAATGTGTTACAAAATATGCTAAAATGCTATTTCATATGTTATATTTTGTGTTTTGTTTCATTACATGTTACGTTTGCATTCAGCCCGGATTTGAAAAAGGCACCAAAGAAACGCCGAAACACGTGTCATCCATATGGGCAGAATATATATCAAATAAATTAAGAAAATATGCTTGAAGAAACTTGACTACGTACTTTGATTCATTCAGATCAGAAATTTGGCGCAAAGAGGTGTAGGCACAAACAAACTACTGCTTACTTTACAAACGGAGTTGAGGGACTCTATGTCTCCGTGTTGACCTACACCCTTGCGACACAAGAATAAAATAAGACAACCATTGCTAACCTTAATAGCACTGACATACGGGTCGCGAGAGTACACCTTATGAGATCCCCACTCAAGAAGTTCCTCACCAAGTTTACATATGTTGTGACTCCAACAAGTAAAACTAGTAAGTTCCTACCCAACCTTGGACTTTCGTCTCAGCTAGCAGCACGTAAGTGAAACATAAGCAGTTGACTAGCAGTTGCCGTCTGTTCGAGGACACTCAAGGGAGTATGAGCACATCACTATCTTCAAGTGCAGCTTAATGAATAGTCCTTGTTTTCGACTCCTGCATCACGTGTGAGGAGACAGCAAATGTGTCAATTTCGACCTCCTATTTACTGCTATTTGATTCAATCATACTGGGTGTTATTGCTCCTTTTGGCCTCTAGAGACTTGCTCACTCCATTTTGTAGGAGCCTCATCTATTGTTAATTGTCCATTACTTGGCCCTTGTAAATGTTGTCTTCTTCTTTAATTTAAGAGAAATATGTCTCACGCCCATGGTTATCCATCTGCCTCAATTTGTGCTTTGCAGCTATTCCTTGAAAGAGCATCTTTGATCCTAGGCCAACATATACTCCTCTTTGTTTGCACACTAAGCTGTTTGCCAGCATATCCTGACTCTACCAACCTTGTCTGTTTCTGAGGTAGCGGAAATGAATCTTTGCATGAGCCGACGTTCATTTCCTCTCATGGCCGTCCTTGCCACGTTATATTTTCCTCTATAGCAAGTTTCTATATATCTCATCTACCTAGTGTTACTGCATATTTACACTTATTGGTCAGCAAGTTAATTTATCTTCTTGAATACATGATTACTCTATCGTTTTGTACATGTTTCACTTATCTCTTCAGTTACATCTTTAGTCTTAAGTATTTTCTTATTGTTTCAGTATGTCTTCGTATATTTTCTTCATGACAATACTCTGCCCTCATCAGGCTTCACTTATCGTTACATAATGTGGAAAGGTTTGTGCAGACATCCTTCCACTCTCTCAGTGTGAGGGTACATTTGATACGGTCGTCTGAGTGCATATCGTCTCTCATACACTCGATACAGCATAAGGACAACACTGGGGGTCCCACAGAAAGCTCTTCTCCTGCTGTTCCAGTATGATGGTGATGGGAGTTAGGGTACATATTAGGGTATATGTGTGTACCTGCTCCTCTACAAACGTTTAAGAAAAATTTCTTAAAATAGAAAAGTGGCAGTATTTTAAGATATGCTTGCAATGCCACTAGAGCACATGTTTTCCCCATAACAAGACATTTTAACAGCTTTTGCTGTTGGAAAGCACACCATCTCCTCTCCAATACTTCCACCCACTTCAGAATGATGGTGCTTCCACACTCTTTTTATTATGAGCTTTGAATTGGCCCCCCAGTGATGTCAGTGCTTTGGTGCCTATAAAGACTGTCCCTGAGAAAGATTGCCTGAGCACCACGGCCTCCTGTCTCTGTTCTTAATTTGAGACTAAGGAATCCCCAATAAATTTTAAAAAAAAACAAATGTTTTTTCTGTGTGCTTGATTGTGTAAATGTATGCATGATGGTTTGAGGGAGTGTGCATGTTGAATGTATGTGAGAACACGTGTGGGAAAATCTGAAGGAGTGCTTTGCTTATTGAGTCAGTGAGTTGGTCGGCCGTAGCAGAGGACTGTCAGAGAAGCATAAATATATTTTACAGGGAACTGTGAAACATTACCCAGTTTCAACATTACATATTCTGAAAAAAACCTGTCAGGTTTTGAACTTCCACTACTAGAAACACAGTCCAACCTAAATGTTCATTGTTTGGCAGCAAAGTAACAGCGTAATACTCAGTGCAGTGTGGTATAGTAACCTTTAATCCACCCTGTTTCCCTTATTGCGCGACAGGTCAAGAACATCTTTTCACCAACTAGTACGGAAGTGGGAAAAAAAGTCACAGGATCCTGTGCAGCCTGCATAGTCTGTGGACAGTGCGGTAGTCCGCAGACATCTAAAAAAATACCAGGCCTGCACTGGGAGAATTGAAATCATTTTAATTGTTTTGTGTTAAAAAATGGTGCCTCTTGAAAGAACCTTTTTTTGTGCTTTTTGGCTTTTATATTTTTTGTTTAATTTTTGGTTTTACAAACTGAATTAAGAAACATTTTGCTGAATTTAATTATTTCTTCTCACTTTCAGAAAAACTGCTACAAAGCATTTGGAATATTTTCCACACAAATCTGACTACCCACATCAGTTAGATGGACTCCATCTCTCTGAAAAATGATGGCAATATAAAACTGAATATTCTCATTATGAAATGATGTCATGCCAACATCTTGCTGAAAAGCACACACAGCTTTATTTCTCACTTTTTCTCAAGCGCATTCCACATCTGTCTCTGGGCAATGCGTGAAAAAATAATTTTCAAATTAGAGAACTTTTCCTTCAACTTTCTCAATGTCTCCTTCATTTCAAACTACAATTAAATCCCAGTCATGCACCCCAAAGTGTTCCGTCTACAATGAATAATAACAATGTCTGGATGTTTCAATTCAACCATATTTACACAACATGGGTGCATGGGTGCAAGTCCACCCATTTCATGCTTCACACTCCATACTAGAACTCTTCCAATTTAGGGAATCATGGATTTTCGGCCATTCCACAGTGCTCAGCATATACCTTCAACAAATGGAGCCAAGAGTCAACCAAAATCCACACACTCTGCCTGCTAGGCCTTGAAGACCCTCGCGTATGGAAACAAGGCACAATCACCATACACCAAGTGATACGACAGACACGAGGATCGATTTGCAAGTACTAGGGTCTATTGCAAAGCAAATATTCTCAGTCGGCCGACTGGGTCTAACGTCTCGCAACGTGTGTCACACAGACCGCGTGAGACGCAAGAGAGAGAACATTCTACAACAGCATCATATATGCAAAAAGACAATCATACAATCTCTTTCTGACATATCTTCTTGAGCTAGGGTTCGGTGATTGACAACTATGACAAATATGACACCTTTCTTACTCAATCTATAATACTTGTTTTAGCAACAGTTGCAATTTGCAATAAGCAGACATAGTTCTGTGATATGAAGAACACAAGGCACTTGTTCAGCGAGGATACTGTGTTCGTAGGAGAGCCACATTCCAAAGTATGTTATCTACTGGTTTCTATTTGTGAACTAGGGTTCAGCCTGATCTAAAGAGGGCTCCGAAGGGGGGGCCGCTAGGAAAGTATAATTCATGCTTTAACGGACTGTTACTACAGTTTCAGCGAGACCGGCTGACACCTGGCTTGGTGATCTAATGCCTCTCTGCTCGCCTTCAACGACATGTGAGGGAGGAAAACAATGGGCCTCATTACGAGTCCAGCGGTAACCTGCTGGTTTTTCCGGCTCAGTTACCGCCAGACTCGTATTACCATTCCGCCTCCATGAATTCCTGAATTATTGGGGCATTACAACCCCGGTGACCCGGGAATTCGGAGGCAGAATTCTGTAAATCCCCATTCCCATTGAGTCCCCTAGGACTCAATGGGAATTGTTTCCACGTCCGCCTGCAGGCGGGCAGTGTTAAACCCGCCAGGTCAGACCTGGCGGGAATGACACCTCCGTCTGCAGGACTCGAGATCACCCGGTATGGAAACAACGGTGGCGGCAGGTTTACCGCCACCGATATTTCCATACCGGGTGACTCGTAATGAGGCCCAATGTATTTCTGTACTGTTTGACATTTCTTTCGGGGCCGGTCTCTCAACATGTAACTTGTGGCCTTGCTACGTGCATGAGCAGAATGAAATAAAATACATTTTGCAAAGCGTTTGAACAGAAAGGCATAGAGAGCAAATGGCGGATCTTACACAAAATGGACGCTCTATGGTTATGCTGATGATTCTCTATTGGCGATGTAGGGCATATGATGCGATTGGTTTTCGGCCAACATAATATACCTAATATGCTTTGATAGGGTCATTTCTGGACTCACATGCCTTCTGAAAGACATTACCATGGCCATTTTCTGTCCTCTCACAACTCCTACTATCAAAACTCCTGATTCCCTCTATTCCTCTACACCACACAATGGAAAACGGATTTGCTGATCGTCCAATGTCCGCGGACATCCATGACTGTTCGTGGTCTCTGCAGTCTCCTTTCCATGCCAGGCAACCTTAAAAGTCCCAGATGTTGCACGTGCCATCCACAGACTACCACAATACCCGTGAACATCGCAGCCACTGAAAAGGGTTAGGGCAGAATTAAACACAATTTAAGATATGCAATCTTTAGTGGTGGCTTTGGTTTGCGCTGGGTTGTTAACAAACACCTTTTTTTTCTTTGTTTTGCTCTTATGCACAGTGGTACTGTACACTCTACATCTTCCCTTACAATTTTCTTACAGGAACTTTTTCAATACATTCCTAACATTGTAAAGGAAAATTGATTGCATTTGTGACATCTGTGAAATGAACACTATCTTGACAAATAAATTCACACCATCAGACCTTATATTGTCATTCTCAAAAGATGACATTCCTGCAGCATACAAAAAAGCACACACAGCTTTAATCACAAGGTGCATTGATTCTTCCACGTTCAAAACGTTTGTTGGACATCTTGATGTTTGTCTCTGATTTATTTCAGAAAAAATAATCTTGGCAGCAGGAAACAGTTCCATTATGTTTTTAAAGAAATCCTTCAGGGCAACCCGCAAAGACACTGGAGTCACAAACCCGAAACTGCCCCCTCCACAAAGCACAATTACAATGTCTGGACATTTCAAGTGAACCACAGAATGAAAGCCAGCTTGCCCAGTTTACGCCACAAACTGCAGGCCACAAAACCTCCACTTTGGTCAATCCAAAACATCTAAAGATGCCATGATTTTCAGCATACACGTTCAATGACTGAATGTAAGAGTCCCCCAAATTCCACTCAGCCTGCCTTCTTAAACACATAGCCATAGCCATTTTCAATGCTCTCAAAACTCCTGCAAACAAAACTCCTGTTACCCTCTCTTCCTGTACACCAGTGTTAGGCAGAATTATATGCAGTACCCTTTGGGAACACCACACACAATTAAGACTAAAAGTGACAGTACAAATTTACCTTTGGTGCAAGCCTGTACTAGACAGTAAAGTGGTAGCGATGGCTGAGCAGCCAGACTTATCTCAAGAGTAAAGTGAGCAGTATCAATAGTTTCACAAAGGACAGCAATTACTATGATTCAAACAAACACTGACTCAAGGTTTCTGAGTAAAAGAATATATATTTATTTACACATCAGTTATAAAACATTTCACTATTATCAAGCAGTTGAAAAATCACGATCTTTATACACTACACCACACCCAACAGATTCTGGACAAGTTCAGCTCAAAATGAAGTGTGAGCAAAATGGCACTCCAGTAATTAAAAAGGGAGGGAAAGACAAAGTTAGACAGAAGTTGAGCAGCACCAACAAGTAAGTAAGCAGGGCAATCTAGAAAAAGGAACTACAGTGAGGAAATCAAATCAAGGGGCCTGGCCCAAAGTCAATGGATCAAAGTCTTTGCAGAGGATCACACAGTTCAGGGTAGTTCGCGGTTAAGTCTTTGCCAAGAGTTCAGAACGAAGTTGGTTGGATGAAAAGTTACTTTAAAGAATAGAGAAGGACAAGTCCTCGGATTGGTGAAAGATTTCACACACTTTCACCGCGGCTGAACGAAACGAACAACCAGGTTAGCGCAGTACCTTTGGAGCAGAAGAATGCTGTACCTAAGGCAAACGTTTGTGGCAGGTCTTGCAGGCTCACGGTTCCTGTAGCGACTGTCGGACTGACAAGAAGGAGGAAGACTGGAGGATCCTGCACTGCCCAGGGAAGAAACCAGCAGCGGAGCAAAGCGACGAATAAAAGTTGCACTCCTTAAAACCCAACCAGGGTCCGATCCTCCTGGTTATCCGGTTCTCTGTAGCTGTGCACAGCAAATTCGACCAGTGGAGGGAGGCCTGGCTTGCAGTTTGGCGAACTGGTTGTTCCCACCAGCTCAAGGGGAGAAGATTCCTTGAAGATCTTCCCTGTCGTCGAAGTTTGGAGATTTGGACCTGCAGCAGGGCTTCACCGGGATGTTCACTCGTGGTAGAGGTCCTCTTCTGTCAGCTTTTCTTTGGTTCTCTCGATCCAGTGGCGACTCTGCCTTCTCAGTCCCAGAGACCTGCTTTTTATGCAGTTTTCCCCCATTCACACAGCCTGGCTGTCAATCACACAGCAGGGTGGCTGTCCTGGTGGGAAAGTCACCTAGCCAATCAAACAGGAGTGTGACTTGGGTTACCAAGGGAACCCATGGCAGGGGTCCTAAAACCCCTCCCTCACAACCTGTCTAACCAGACTTTCAGGCGCCTAAGGAGGGCTTCTGTGCAGAAGCCAGCCAAAGGTCGGCGAACAAAGGGACCAAACCTGGTCTGGCACGCAGAGTAAAATACGAGAAAGATCTTTACAAAAAGAAATGGTGAATAAACTCAGCTGCAACCAAATAAAAACATATATGGTCCAGCGCATTTAAGTTCGAGGCTACTGAGATAGCCTAAAACAATACCAAGTCTATTTAAACTAACCGCAGTAGGAAAAATAGGATAGATACCACTGCCATCAGCCAAATTTTAATGAAAAGGAAATTAAACAATGTTCCATGAGAGACAGACAAAAAGGGATAACTATTAACCCTTTCCAGTACTCTATGTAAGATAGTTTGTACTGGGTCTGTGGTTTTAAAAAGACTATTAAAGTCATTGGCAACTTTACAAGTTCTGGGAGACAGTAGTCAGTCCCAGAAAATGGAGTCTGAGTTGGAAAATCCAAAAAGACAACCCTGTGTCCCTGCTCTGAAGGTGCTGTGTCACACACAGTAAGAAGATGATGCCTATGGAGTAGGTGAGGCTCCACAGCCTATGAACACAAAAATGTTAAACACACACAGCAAAACACATGTAAGAGTGGGAAAAAAGGCTTACACTCTTACCAGGTGAAACATTTTTTGGGGAGAATTCTCCCTAAAACTCTCCACCCTCAGACTAAGGAACAGGAGGATTTAATCCACTCCTGGATGAATCTCTTCATTCTAGTTGGTTAAAAACATCCTAGTGAGTCCATCTACATTTTGGTGATGACATCCTGCTCTGTGCTCAATGGTGAAATCAAACACTTGCAGGCAGATTGACCATCTTAGAAGTGTTGGGTTTTCCCCTTTCATTTGCATTAACCATCTCAAGGGTAGGTGGTCGGTTTGAATCACAAAAGTAGATCCATACAAGTATGGTCTAAACTTCTTCAAAGACCACACAATGTCAACACATTCACGCTCTATGGTTGCCCACCTTGTTTCTAGTTCCTTCAGTTTCCTACTGATGAAGCAAATGGGGTGCTCCCTACCTTTCTCATCCAGTTGACTAAGGACTGCACCTATACCTGTATTGGATGCATCTGTCTGCACAATGAAGGGTTGGTGATAATCAGCATCTCTTAGGACTGGAGCTTGACAAAGGGCTTTCTTCAGGTTTTCAAAGGCTTGAGTGCACTCCTCATTCAATGTAACCTTTTTAGGGAATTATGGAGAGGAGATCACATTCAAGGGAGAAGCTATGGACCCATAGTTCTCTATGAAATTCCTGTAGTACACAGTGAGACCTAGGAAGGCTCTCACTTGGGTTTGAGCATTAGGGGTGGCCCAGTTTTGTACAGCTTGTACTTTTCTAGGCAATGGCCTTATTGCACCTCCTCCTACCTCATGACCAAGGTAGACCACTTTGCTCTGACCAATTTGACATTTGCTTGCCTTTATGGTCAGATGGGCCTGCTCAAGAGCTTGCAAAACATATCCAAAGTGATCAATATGTTCTTTCCAAGTAGGGCTGAACACTGGAATGTCATCGAAGTATGCCATGCACAAGTCCTCCATCCCATTCAGAACTTGATTGACCATCCTTTGAAATGTAGCAGGTGCATTCTTTAATCCAAAAGGCATAACCTTAAACTTATAGAGGCCTGCTGGGGTTGAACATGCAGTTTTCTCCTTGGCATGGTGTGTCAGGGCTATTTGACAATAGCCTGACGTTAGGTCAAATGTACTGAGGTACTTGGCTGTACCAAGTTTATCCACAAGTTCATCTGTCCTTGGCAAAGGATGGGCATCAGTCTTAGTGACTGCATTTAGAGCTCTATAATCCAAAGATAATCTCAACGCCTTGGATCCTGCCTTTGGTACTAGAACAACTGGACTATACCATGGACTTGTAGAGGGCTCTATCTATAACCCAGAGATGAAGCATCTTGTTAACCTCTCCTTTGATGTGCAATCTGACATGTTCTGACATTCTGTAGCTTCTGCTTTTCACAGGTAAACAGTCACCAGTGAGAATATCATGCTGGCCCCAAAGGGTCAAGCCTGGTGAAAGTGAAAACAGGGAGGCAAACTGATTTAACATAAATTTGCACTCCTGTTGTTCAGATTGAAGGGGCCCCTGAGGGACCCTCGCATATGGAAACAAGGCACAATCACGACACACAAACTAATACGCCAGACACAAGGTTGTATTCTGAAAAGCTAGGGTTTATTGCAAAGTAAATAGTCACAGTTGGCCAACTGGGTCCCACGCCCCGCGACATGTGTTTCCAGTATGACACTTTCAGGCATTTATTTGGCAACAGTTTGCAATTTCATGAGCCTGCAGACACAATTATTTGTTATAGGAACACACTGCTTCTGTTCTCTGCAAGCAAGCTGCGTGCAGTGGAGAGACACATTCCAGGCCACACTATCTCCTAGTTTCTATTTGTGTACTGGGGGTCCACTTGCTCTCCAGGGCTCTACAGGACTCAGGAAAGGGGGGCCGCAAAGAAGAGCATAATTCAAGCCATTTAATGTTTGCTTCTAACATTTCTACTGTATTAACAAGACTAGCTGGCACCTGTGTACTGATTAGACTGCCTCGCTGATTGCTTCCAAGGACTTGTGAGGGAGGAGACCGGGTATTTCTGTCTGGGTTGCTGCGTTATGTTTCAACAAGTCTCTTGCAGCCTTGCACTTTACATGAACAATAATGTACTAGTGGAGCAGAATAAGTTTTCAGCAAAGCAGTTTTAACAGAAAGCAAGAGGCAAACGTTAGAAAACAAAATGGCAATTTCAATCACTTCAAAATGGCTGCACTTCAGTCAAGTTTATGGCTATATATTTCTAACACTAAACACATGAGGCGGTTGGTATTCAGCCAACAAAGTACATTGCCTCATGTTTGAGAGGTGTCTACTTTTTCTGGACTGACAAACCCTCCTTTTGGCTGTATGCCAAACGCCTCATCCATACATTGCATCCTCTCTCGACCAAGTATCTGATCCTGATTCTGAATCTTGCACACTACTGGTCTCCTCCTCATTGTCATCAATATTGATTGACATGAATTCTTTTACTGTCTTCAATTCATCATTACGGTGAGTACTTGTTTTAGTAGGGCTCTTTTTTCCTACCATCTGTACGCACTCCTCGCTTATTTCAGTACATACTATGGGTAAGCAGTGTATGCACCAACAACATGTCATGAATATTCCTAGCACTGCTACTAGGATCGCAATTAATTTCCATCCCCATGAGCATAATACCTCCCAGAACCAGGAGCTTATGTTTAATTCCCAACTCCCTTCAGGGGGATGAAGGTCAGAGCTTAAAACATGCAACTTTCCTATCGCTTCGAAAATCGTAGGGGAGGAGTCGCTTACAAATATGCAACACACTGATCCCACGATTTTGCAAACTCCCCCACGATCAACCAGGATTACATCAAGAGCCATTCTATTTTGGAGTGTTATCAATCTAATTCCTTTTCCCTCTAATGTCATATTGTATAATATATCTGTTGTTCCATTTATTGTTTTTTCCAGTATTCTAGACAGCTGTCTTACATTATAGGAGTTTATTGCTTGGCCCCAAAATGGTATGAATGATTTTGCTATGTCCTCTGCGATCAAACCTCCTTCCTCATTGCGCCGAGGTTTTGACCTGGCCAATATTTCTATATCAGCTGTTCTTGAAAGGAATACCACTGGGAACAAAAATCCCAAGTAACAAGTACCTCCCCAGTTTCTAGATAACCAGGGGTATGCTTTTTCTCCACAAATAAAATAAACAGGATCACCTACATAAACTGGTTCTACCTCCTTATCAAGGAATGCTATATTCATGCATCTAGTGAATGTCCCTACCAAATAGGAACCCTTTTTCCTCAGGCAAAAGGGGACACAGTGTGGACTGTAATTTACTGTATAGGAGGGGGGCACTGTGTCTTTATTTCCTTCTGGGTTCATATGAACCGTCATTACAGATGATTTATAGGGCACAAATAATCTGTCTTGTGGCATCGCTACCGGTGTGATCAATCGTGCTTTGTGAAATATAGAACAACCTACAGGTTTCATAATGATCTCTTCGAATTCATTCATATTTGTTTTATCCAATTGACCAGTTTTACTTTCGTTCCATTTCCCATAATATAATGCACTCAGGGATGCATAACATGCAGAACTCAATGGCAGGGGCTGCACATACCAACCAATTCCCTTACCACCATGCTGCGGCAAGTGGGCACATACCCAGCAATTATTTTTTCTTAATATGGAGTGAGTCATATTAATTATTAGCAGTAGTGTGTTATTCCCATAACCTTCCCTGTGTCTTTCTTCCATTGGGGACATAGTGTAAGTAATTACATGAACCGGGCTTTCAGTAGTGGAGATGTTTCTAACAGGCAAAAGTACTTCTAAGGGGGGTATTTCTTCCAAGTACCATAATACCAGTACGGTCATTATTGGGGCTAATATACTCATTATGCACATAACTATCGTTAAGATCAGCATACAATTGTTTCGGCAATTCTTTTTATGTAACCTTCCAGTCTCTATGTTTAACTCATTATCAGCAGTGGTGCAGGAGGGGGCAAATGCTGGTTCTGGCATTTTTTCTCTCGCTTTTCTTCTTCTCCAACAATGTTCATCGTGAATATCTCTTATCGTTGCACTCGTTCGAATGTCAATAAGTTCAGTAAATATCAACAGTCTGTTCTGCCAGTTCTTAGAGGTCTGGATTTGCTATAAGTTGGGCAAGATTTCTGTGCATCTGCACATTGCTCAAAGGACTCCAGAGCACTTATCAATAGCCTTCATACCATGTGAGCCCCTCTTGTCCGTAATGGGTGATCTGCACATGGATTTTTTTTTTTTTTTTTTAGTACCGAGGAGCCTCACTCTTGGACTGTCCAATTTGCACAACCCTAACGCCACTCTCCTCTAGGCCTCCAGTTCCTACTTCATCCACAATAGGAAACAGAGACAACAAAGATCAAAAGAAATGAAGATTTGATCACTCTTACTTCCGGTTCCGCAAATTATACCGCCTTGCTCCTGGTATCGTGTGATCAATGAATAGTGCGGACGCACTTCCAGACTCAAGCGCGGAGTCAGCCTGTGGCACAATGGCAGATGATGGGCGCCACAGTGGTACAAGTTTTGTGTCAGCCAGCAATGACGCAGATTCCGCTAGACAACATTGGGGCACTCTTTGCCCTTCCTCTTTTAAAGCAATCTTTCCAGGCTTTATTTCCGGATCGGACAGATTTTTGTGGTGAAGAACTGGCAACAATTTCTTTAGTTTCTGGGACCGCTGGCTCTTTCTGGTCGTCTCGATCAGGCAGTCTCTCGGACGGTGATGGGACCTTTTTGGCATGTGTTGCATGAATCCACGCTTTCTGTCCGTCCACGCGGATGGTGGTCTGGGTTGTTAAAAGTACCTGGTAGAGTCCACACCATCTGGGTGCAAGTGATGTTTTCCTTTCTAAATTTTTGATCAGCACCGATTCTCTGGGTTCCAGTGCATGCCCCGGACCAGTGTATCGGATTGGCAATGCCTCCTGCACCTGCTGATTAATCAAACGCAAATTTATGAATGAACAGATTACGATAAATGCCAAGTACAGGATATTCAAGCTCCTTTAGCTGCTTTGGCTGCGGTGCACACCAAACATTCGCCTTCCTCCTTTATCACTATCTTGTGTGGGGAGAGCCCAGTTTTTGCCTGCACAGATGTGTGCATGCTCAGTAACGCTAGTGGTAATGCATCTACCCAGCACAACTTATTCCCTGCACAAATTTTGCTTATTTTGGCATTCAACATGCTGTTGTGGCGTTCAATAAGACCGGCACTCATGGGGTGTCTAGAACAATAGAATCTCTTGTCAATCTGGAGACCTGCACAAATCTGTAATATCACTGCGCCCACACAATGCAGACCATTATCTGACAATATGACACAGGGCAGACCAAAAAGGGAAACATACTCTTTTAACATTACTATTGCAGTGCGCATCACGGTGCAGTCTTTCAATGGATATGCTTCCACCCATTTACTGAATACACATATAACCACTAGAACATACTTCAAGTTTTGGCATCTCTCCATCTTTATGAAATCAAAATGGATTACCTCAAATGGCATAGAGGGAGGGCCGAAACTGCCTGTTGGAGTCATCATTCTCTTCCCCACATTGTGTTGTAGGCACGTGATACAATTCTGGACCAGCCTCTCTGCATTTTTCTTTATGTGTGTGTTCTCCCATACTGTAGCTAGATGCTGAACTATCTTTTTGGCACAAATGTGAGTAGGGCTATGGGCCACCGTGACCATTGCAGTTACATAGGAGTTGGGCAGCATCCAATTTTTACTCTTCTTGTCTACCCAGCAACTTTCTAGATCTAATTCTGCAGAGCCCTCAGCCCATGCTCGTATTTCGTCAGCAGTGGCTTCTGCCTGCATCTCTTTGACAGCAGCAATTCCATTTTCTATCATGCAGGGCACTTCTTCAGACTGTACTGTCAACATTTTAGTATTCAAATCAGTGGCAGTTTGCTTCGCAATTCTGTCTGCAAATGCGTTTCCCTCTGCCACTTTACATGTTACTTTTTTATGCGCCTCGCATTTCACTATTGCTAGGCACTTCAGACATGTAAGTGCAGACAGTAGTCGTACAATCTAAGGGCCATGTTGAATGCTGGCTCCATGTGATGTCAAGAAACCCCTTTCAGCCCAAAGTCGGCCAAAAGTTATGAATCACGCCAAAGGCGTATTGACTCTCAGTATATATGTTCACACTCAAATTTTCAGATATCTCACAGGCTCTAGTCAATGCTATTATCTCCGCGGCTTGTGCAGAGTTGTGGGGGGTTCTTTTGCTTTCTACAATACTCTTCAACGTAGTGATAGCATAGGCAGCAGTTGATGTGCCATCAGGTAATTTAAAACAGGAGCCATCACAAAACAGTTCTCCATCTGGCTCTTTTTGTGGGGTATCTGTCAAATCAATTCTTCCTTTTGTCTCTTCCTCAGTAACCATTAAGCAATCATGGGGAGGTGATTTATTTTCACCTAGTTCTTCTGTGGGCAGTGGCATTAATCCTGCAGGATTCAAAGTGCTACACCTCATAATTTGGATGTGTGGCGCAAAAAGGACAATTTTGTATCTAGTTAATCTAGCAGAGGTGAGGTGTTGCATCTGCGTTCTATTTAATAGAACATCTATGGCATGTGGCACCATCAAAATTAAGGTGTGACCCAATACCATTCCTCCGGTTTGTTTCACTGATGCAGCAGCCGCTGCAACAGCTCGCAAACAACGTGGTAGTGTGCGCGGTACAGGGTCCAGCGCAGAAGAAAAATAGCCGCATGGCCTATTTCTTCCACCTTGTTCATGTGTCAAAACAGCCAATGCACAGCCTTCACTTTCATGTACAAACAGTCTGAAAATGTTCTCAGAATTTGGTGTGCCAAAAACTGGAGCAGAACACAATGCAGCTTTGAGCAGATCAAATGCTCTCTGACATTCTTCATTCCACTGCAAAGGCATCACAGCATCCTTTTTTGTCAATGCCACCATTGGCTTCACAATCAATGCAAAGTTTACAATCCACTGCCTGCAATAGGAAGCCATGCCTATCATAGCTCTGACTCCTTTTTGTGTCTTTGGAATAGGCATACCAGAAATACACTCTATTCTCTCTGGCGTCAGTCTTCTCCCTTCTCTCGAATGTAGGTAGCCCAAATAAGCCACCTCCTTTCGACAATATTGGAATTTCTTTAAGCTTGCTTTGTGGCCATGCGCTGCTAAATGTGTCAATAATAAAACAGTACCTTTTTTACAAATTTCTTCCCTATCAGCTGCGATTAATAGGTCATCTAAATACTGTAATAATACACAACCTGTCGGTATTTCTAGCATATCTAGCTGTTCTTTCAATGCTCTGCTGTAAATACTCGGACTCTCTGTGTAGCCTTTTGGAATACGCATGAATGTAAATGATCGTCCTCCTAATGTGAAGGCAAACAGATATCTACTTTCCTTGTGTACTGGAATACTGAAAAAGGCATTTTTCAAGTCAATAACACTAAAGTACTCTGCCGAGTCAGGAATCATTGTCAAAATTGTGGTGACGCCTGGAACCATTGGGAATTGAGGATCTACTACCTTGGTTAGTGCACGCAGATCAATTATGAAACGATATGGTACCTCCTTCCTTATACACCGGCAGAATGGGACTGTTACATGTACTGCCTGTAATCTCTTCAATCACCCCCAATTTTACCAAATCAGAAACAATACTTTTCAATCCTTTCTCTCCTTCTGCTGAAATCTTGTACTGTGGAATATGCGGTAACGTTACTCCTTCTTTCAGGGCAATTTTTACAGGCTCTCTCTTCAAGCATCACACATCATTGTCATATATCGCCCATATGCAAGTTGGCACTTCACTCAATTCTCCTGGCAAAGGTTTAGACAGAAATTCAGACACTGGTACATTCTGTGGCGAAATTGTAAACAACACTCCATCTGCTGTGCAATGGATAACTGCACTCAGTTTTTTCAAAAGATTTAACCCCAAAAGATTTTCCCCACAATTTTCTGTTAGGAGAAATGGACAATATTTAGTGAATGGACCTAATGTCACTGCTACTGGTTGGGACACTGGATTGATCACTGGGGTACCTGCAAACCCTCCTGAAATATTTCTTTGCCCTGACAGTGGTATTTCTGGAACCATGTGATGGTCTATTGAGCATGTTTGTGCCCCTGTATCTACGAGAAAGCTATGCTCTCTATTCCCGACTTTCATTTCTACGTAGGGTCCTTTTGATTCACGGGAATAGGCACTGGTTCCGACCCTTGTCTTGGGCTGTCCTATTGAGGGAACAACACATCATCCGATGTGTAATCGCTGCTATTACTACAGTACGTATTTGATTGGGTATCAAAAATATTCCCGCCCCTTCCTCTATTTCCACTTTGCGTGTTCTGATGGCCCTGATTCGGGGTAAAAGCAGTCTGATTCTGAGCTTGGTTCTGATTTTGGGTACCATTTCCTTGGCTATTTTGGTGCTGCTGCATGGTGTTTCTATTCTGCCCATTTGTTCCTGGATGCTCCCTATGCTGTTTTCTCTGGCCATACCCATTTCTATTTTGTAAATGTGGACATTGCGCTCTCAAGTGACCTTCCTCCCTGCAGTACGCACATTGATTTAGTCCCAAAGGCCCTCCATGCATGTTCGAATGACCTCTGCCTTGTGCGTTTCCTCTCCGTTTATTGTGTCCCGCCACTTGCTGAAGTAGCACCTCACGCATTGTTCGTAGTGCTTCTATTTTCATGGGCAAGGGGTATTCATCAAATATCTCATGTATTTCCATTGTGGGGATACTGGGATCTGAAATCCATTTTAACGCCTCTCGTATACATACTTTTAGTCTATCACTTGTCTGTCTTGACGACGGCAAAAATCGCTGCTGTATATATGGTGTCACCGCTTCCCTCCTTTCTGTCCTAATATCTTTACTCCAATACCCCGGTGTGGCAAACATTTCAGCATGTTCATCATCAAGTTCATTCTTAAATTCAAAAAGTCTGTCTACATGCTCCCTTATTTCTTCATCTCTCTCTCTACAACATGCTAATGCATTCAAATCCAACAACTGTTGTGGCGGTAGCCTTCCAATTAACTGTTTCCATCTCGCCGTTAAATATTCCCCCATGCAGTCCAACAATACCTGTCTTTCATTGCTCCTCCTGAAATCATACACCGAGGCTAGCGTTGTCGTTTCATCATTCCCGTTTATATACATCTCTGCCTGTTCTTGCAACTCTCGTTTTCTCTCCTTGCTGATCGCACTACAGGTCACTCTAGCGCATCCACTTTGTCCGGTCCCCTCTCTCGTTTCAAGAAATTCAAGTTCAATTACTGGAGGGGCAGATGGGACAAAAACAATCTCTTGGGAGTGTGGTGCAGATGGGACAACAGGAACAGGAAGCAACTGTTTGCGCGCTGGCTGGCTAATGGGAGGCGCTTGTTGTATGATTTGTGGCTGTGCTGGGGTCTGAGCAATAAGGAAGGGCTGAGCAACTGGAGGGGGCTGAGCAATAGTCAGTGACACAGTCTTTTTAGTCTCTCCCTTTGGGCCTCGCTTTGTATCAGTCAATATTTTATTTATCAATTCATCTGATGAATGCAACTCTTGCTGTGGGTATATTTTATCTATACTCAACTGACCACGTCTCTTTGATTTTCTCAAACTATCATTCCACTCCTCCTCCTCTTTTTCTTTCACCCTTTCTGCTTTTGACTTATGGCTGCGCGCGCTCTTCTCTCTACTTTTCCAACAAAGCACAGCTTCCCTTCTCCAGTCCCTAAGGATATCAAATGCTGCAGGACGTGTTTTCTTTTTCATCAACACCTTCTCCAAAAAAAACTAGCCTCGTAATCTTGAAACTCCTGTGATTCGGCCACTGCAGATCTTCCTCTTTTCTGGTTTGCCTATGCCAATTCTCACAAAACATTATCGCTCCCACACCATACTTCACATACATCTCATACGCCGGTGACCCCTCGGGTGGCGCGGCCTGGCCAGTTTCCAAAGATTGTCTACCTGAGCGTAAAAATCCCGCTAAAGTGGACAATACCCCAGGCATGTTTTAACCTTACCCTTGGCTAATCAACCTTACACTGGGGGTTTGATTTTGCAAAATCAGCTCTCAACCAATATCAGGGTTACTTTGAATCGGGGCACGACTCACCTGATCAGTCAAATCGTCTTTTAAGACGCAATTCATCTGTATACTGACACAACCAATAACGTTGTGTCTGCATATCTTGGCTCACTCTGCCTCCTTGTTCTCTGGCCAGGCACGTCGATCAGGGATCAGTTGTGTACAGATCTGCAAAGGAGTCTCTTATCACTTTCACAGGGGCGCCCCGAACACCTCTTGATCCTGGCTCGATCGTCCTCGCTGTTCTCTCCGCCTTCCTTATTTTACAACGTACACGATGGAACAAGTGGGGGAGGGTCCCTATTCAGGTGCCATCTTGAAGGGGGCCCTAAGGGACCCTCGCGTATGGAAACAAGGCACATACACCACACACGAACTAATAAACCAGACACAAGGTTGTATTGCCAAAAGCTAGGGTTTATTGCAAAGCAAATAGTCACAGTTGGCCAACTGGGTCCCACACCCCGCGACGTGTGTTTCCGGACCCCGAGGGATGCAAGAGAGTGAGAATTGTCCAACAGTTACATATATACAAAGCAAGCATCTTACAATCAGTGGTGACACATTCAATACCGGCTATAATGTATTTCCTTTGAATTGTGTATGATGATTGACAATTGTGATGAGTATGACACCTTCAGACATTTATTTAGCAACAGTTTGCAATTTCATGAGCCTGCAGACACAATTCTTTGTTATAGGAACACACTGCTTCTGTTCTCTGCAAGCAAGCTGAGTGCAGGGGAGAGACACATTCCAGGCCACACTATCTCCTAGTTTCTATTTGTGTACCGGGGGTCGACTTGCTCTCCAGGGCTCTACAGGGCCCAGGAAAGGGGGGGCCGCAAAGAAGAGCATAATTCAAGCCATTTATTGTTTGCTTCTAACATTTCTACTGTATTAACAAGACTAGCTGGCACATGTGTACTGATTAGAATGCCTCTCTGCTTGCTTCCAAGGACTTGTGAGGGAGGAGACCGGGCATTTCTGTCTGGGTTGCTGCATTATGTTTCAACAAGTCTCTTGCGGCCTTGCACTTTACATGAACAATAATGTACTAGTGGAGCAGAATACGTTTTCAGCAAAGCAGTTTTAACAGAAAGCAAGAGGCAAACGTTAGAAAACAAAATGGTGATTTCAATCACTTCAAAATGGCTGCACTTCAGTCAAGCTTATGGCTATTTATTTCTAACACTAAACACATGAGGAGATTGGTCTTCGGCCAACAAAGTACATTGCCTTATGTTTGAAATGTGTCTGCTTTTTCTGGACTGACAAGATGTCAGTTGAGAAGAGAGATTGACTCCTTCTATGTTCCCATCTAAAGGTTGACCTCCAAGGAGGTCAGGTAGAGGTTTACTCTCCTCCTTCTCTTGAGCTGAAGCTAGAAGCAAAGCTCCCACTTCTGGTCTTGAGACATATGCCTTCAATCAGTTGGTGTGAAAGACTCTTGGAGCTCCCTTAGGTCTGCCTCAGTCCACCAAATAGTTTACCTCTCCAAGTTCGCCCACAACCTTGAAGGGTCCTATGCATTTGTCCTGCAAGGCCCTCTGCCTTGTTGGCACCATAACTAATACAAGCTGGTCTTGAGTAAACTCAACCATGTTGGCCTTCTGGTCATGCCAATGTTTGACCAGAGCCTGACCTGCTTTTAAGTTATCACTAGCTTCTGCCATCATGTGTGATATTCTCCTCCGGAGACCTATCACATAGTCAGTCACTCTGACTGGCTTGGGGGAAGGAACACTCTCCAACCCCTCCTTAATCAGTGCCAAGGGAGCTCTGACTGGATGGCCATAGAGAAGTTCAAAGGGACTGTAAACTACTCCCACTGGAGGGACTTCTCTATAAGCAAAGAGAAGGAATGGCAGTAGAAGGCCCCACTTTCTTTTAAGGGGTTCCTCTAAAGCACCAATCATGCTCTTCATTAAACCTCTCTACCAGTCCATTTGTCTGTGGATGGTAGGCTGTAGAGAACTTGTAAGTGACACCACAATTTTTCCACATGGCTTGCATGTAATGGGACATAAAATTGGATCCCCTGTCGTATATCACCTCCTTAGGAAACCCTAGTCTGGTAAAATTACCAAGTAAAGCCTTAGCCACAGCCTGAGCCGTAACAGTCCTCATAGGTATTGCTTCAGGATATCTAGTACCATGGTCTAATACAACCAGGATAAACCTGATTCCTGAAGATGTGGGAGCGTCAAGGGGACCAACAATGTTGATGCCCACCCTCTCAAAAGGAACTCCCACCACTGGGAGAGGCACCAGGGGTACCCCATTCTTGGCTACACTCTTGCCAGAGGTTTGGCAAGTGTGACAGCTCCTACAGAATTTGTCAACTTCTGAACCCATTTTAGGCCAGTAGAAGTATGAGGAGAGACTTTCCTTGGTCTTTTTGAAACTCAAATGACCAGCCAAAGGTATCTCATGGGCCAACTGTAGGAACTGGAGTCTGCTTTCTAGGGGCACCACAAGTCTTTTGAAGTCCCCAGGGATAGACTCAGTAAGTTCACTGTAGACGAGACCATCTTCCCAGCTCAACCTATGCTTCCCAACTTGTTGCCCATGAAGTTGAGAAGCTGCCTGTTGTCGAAGACCTTTGAGAGTAGGACACTCTCTTTGTCCTCTGCTGATGTCTGCCCTGTTGGGTCCACCTTCTGCCAGTAAACACTGCAGCTCAGGATGGTCAACAGGGTCAATATCTCCAACTAAAACAATGTCTTCCTCCAGATCTGATTCTTCAGAAACTGGATCAACCACCCAGGGTTGTACCACACACTCTGCCACAGCAGGTGGAGGAATCACAGGTGTGACTTTGGACAATCTTGTGGATGTCCTTGTTGGTAGCACAGGGGTGCTGTCTGTCTTTTTCCTTGAGGTCTTAGGTTTCCCTTTGGCCTCTTTCTTTCCAGAAATAGCAGTGAACAAGTCCTGTGGACTGGGAGTGATAGCTTCCTCTATCAATTCCTCTGGAGAGCCTCTCAAGGTCCTCTCCCTTGTAGGCCTAGTGAGATCCTGTTTCCTTCTACTGGGAGGCCTGGTGGCACTAGACACAACTCCAAGAGTTTTCAGGTCAATACCAAACAGAACTCTCCCAGGCACCTCACTCTGCACACTAACAGGTATTTTGACAGTCATATCATTACACTGGATGAGAGCTGGTAACTGGGGAAGCATTTGCACAGGGCCTCCAGCTAACTTGGTTAGGTATTTGGATGCCTTAGCAACATCCCCCACCTTGAAAAATGATTCACCAACCACAGTTGTGCTGGTTCCAGTGTCTCTGATGGCAGGAGTCTCCTGGCCATTTACAAGAACACTACCTTTATAATACTCTTTAGTATTATCTGGGATGGAATTATAGACATCTAAATTCTGTTGTTCCCACAAGCCCAGGGACACTAAAGAAACACTGGCTGAGACTCTCATGGGTTCATCAGCCAGTAGGTGAAAGTTTCCACTTGCCATAGGTACTTCTTCTTCTGGGGAGAAGGCTAAGGAGAGAGTGTGGACCCCTGAAGGTTTACCCTTAGATCTGGGATCCCCTTTCACATGGTCAGTTGACCCACAAACATAACATTTCCCAAATGTCTTGATGAATGGGGGTTTGTTCTGACAGTTTGTTCTAACCTACATCTGGTTTGGGTCCAGATGGTACACTAGCCTGATTCGGTTTTGCTTGTGGTTTACCCTTATGTTGCTGTTTGGGGCCCTCTTTGGATGGGAGGTATTTAAATTCTCCTTGTTATCTTTCTTTGGCTGCTTTCCCTCATCCTTCTTCTGAGTTTCCCCAGAAACCTAGTGAGTAGCCCTGTTGGCAACCCACAAGTCAGCAGCCTCAGCTAACTTCTTTGGGCCTATCTCCTTAGAATCAGCCAAGTGCTGTCTGAGCTCAGGAGAGCAGGCATCATAAATTGACTCCAACATAACAAGATTTCTCATATCTTCATAAGTGTTTACTCTGTAGCCCTTAACCCAACCATCTAGGTTTTTCAAACATATATATACCCAGGTAGCCCAAGGGGTACCATCATGCTTTTTGCGGGTCCTAAACCTCTTAAGGTACTGGGAAGGGATCTTCCCAAATCTAGCAATTAAAGCAAGCTTCACACACACATAATCCATCCTATCCACCTCCCCCAACTCCATCACAACATCAGATGCAACAGTGGGTAGACTAGAGAAGAGCCAAGGAAGCAACTGATTCCCTGTAATGACTTGAATCCCATGGTTATATTCAAACATTGCCAACCAATCCAAAATATCAAGCTTAACCTCATTCATGCTCAAAATGTCTTTAGGCATACGGGGTCTCTTATGACTGGAAAGCATCGAAGACTCTGGGAGAGCAGCATTCTCAATAGACAACTTTTTCATTTCTAAGGCATGGTCCATCTCCATTTCTCTGAGCTTAAGTTCTTGATGCTTTTGTTCAGTTTGAGCATTGAAACATTTACATTCCAATTCAAGCCTCATCTTTTCTAGAGCAATGAATTCAGGACTGAGTGTAGGACCTGTAGGGGTCCCAGTGGACAAACGTTGAGGTTGCTGAGCAGGTAAAGGAGCAGTGAGGTCTACATTGTGGGACACACATGTTTAATCTAACTCATCAATAATAGCACATTATCATCCTCATCATTTTCCATATTTGCTGAGGGGTTAGGTATTTCAGACCCACCCTCCAGACTTTGTTTTTCTAACAACCTTTCAATCAATTCAGACGTTTTGCCTTTAACAGACAGATTCCTATCTCTACACAGATTGTTTAGATAATCCACAGTGTAACTAAGGAGGGTCTCCTGACTCTAGCTTTCCATATCAGACATGATTAATATTGCTTTTTGTCTGATTCTGAGCTTGGTTCTGATTTTGGGTACCATTTCCTTGGCTATTTTGGTGCTGATGCATGGTTTTTCTATTCTGCCCATTTGTTCCTGGATGCTCCCTATGCTGTTTTCTCTGGCCATACCCATTTCTATTTTGTAAATGTGGACATTGCGCTCTCCAGTGACCTTCCTCCCTGCAGTACGCACATTGATTTAGTCCCAAAGGCCCTCCATGCATGTTCGAATGACCTCTGCCTTGTGCGTTTCCTCTCCGTTTATTGTGTCCCGCCACTTGCTGAAGTAGCACCTCAAGCATTGTTCGTAGTGCTTCTATTTTCATGGGCAAGGGGTATTCATCAAATATCTCATGTATTTCCATTGTGGGGATACTGGGATCTGAAATCCATTTTAACGCCTCTCGTATACATACTTTTAGTCTATCACTTGTCTGTCTTGACAACGGCAAAAATCGCTGCTGTATATATGGTGTCACCGCTTCCCTCCTTTCTCTCCTAATATCTTTACTCCAATACCCCGGTGTGGCAAACATTTCAGCATATTCATCAACAAGTTCATTCTTAAATTCAAAAAGTCTGTCTACATGCTCCCTTATTTCTTCATCTCTCTCTCTACAGCATGCTAATGCATTCAAATCCAACAACTGTTGTGGCGGTAGCCTTCCAATTAACTGTTTCCATCTCACCGTTAAATATTCCCCCATGCAGTCCAACAATACCTGTCTTTCATTGCTCCTCCTGAAATCATACACCGAGGATAGCGTTGTCGTTTCATCATTCCCGTTTATATACATCTCTGCCTGTTCTTGCAACTCTCGTTTTCTCTCCTTGCTGATCGCACTACAGGTCACTCTAGCGCATCCACTTTGTCCGGTCCCCTCTCTCGTTTCAAGGAGTTCAAGTTCAATTACTGGAGGGGCAGATGGGACAAAAACAATCTCTTGGGAGTGTGGTGCAGATGGGACAACAGGAACAGGAAGCAACTGTTTGCGCGCTGGCTGGCTAATGGGAGGCGCTTGTTGTATTATTTGTGGCTGTGCTGGGGTCTGAGCAATAACGAAGGGCTGAGCAACTGGAGGGGGCTGAGCAATAGTCAGTGACAGTCTTTTTAGTCTCTCCTTTTGGGCCTCGCTTTGTATCAGTCAATATTTTATTTATCAATTCATCTGATGAATGCAACTCTTGTTGTGGGTATATTTTATCTATACTCAACTGACCACGTCTCTTTGATTTTCTCAAACTATCATTCCACTCCTCCTCCTCTTTTTCTTTCACCCTTTCTGCTTTTGACTTATGCCTGCGCGCGCTCTTCTCTCTACTTTTCCAACAAAGCACAGCTTCCCTTCTCCAGTCCCTAAGGATATCAAATGCTGCAGGACGTGTTTTCTTTTTCATCAACACCTTCTCCAAATAAACTAGCCTCGTAATCTTGAAACTCCTGTGATTCGGCCACTGCAGATCTTCCTCTTTTCTGGTTTGCCTATGCCAATTCTCACAAAACATTATCGCTCCCACACCACACTTCACATACATCTCATACGCCGGTGACCCCTCGGGTGGCGCAGCCTGGCCAGTTTCCAAAGATTGTCTACCGGAGCGTAAAAATCCCGCTAAAGTGGACAATACCCCAGGCATGTTTTAACCTTACCCTCGGCTAATCAACCTTACACTGGGTGTTTGATTTTGCAAAATCAGCTCTCAACCAATATCAGGGTTACTTTGAATCGGGGCACGACTCACCTGATCAGTCAAATCGTCTTTTAAGACGCAATTCGTCCGTATACTGACAAAACCAATAACGTTGTGTCTGCATATCTTGGCTCACTCTGCCTCCTTGTTCTCTGGCCAGGCACGTCGATCAGGGATCAGTTGTGTACAGATCTGCAAAGGAGTCTCTCATCACTTTCACAGGGGCGCCCCGAACACCTCTTGATCCTGGCTCGATCGTCCAGTCCTCGCTGTTCTCTCCGCCTTCCTTATTTTACAACGTACACGATGGAACAAGTGGGGGAGGGTCCCTATTCGGGCGCCATCTTGAAGGGGGCCCTAAGGGACCCTCGTGTATGGAAACAAGGCACATACACCACACACAAACTAATAAACGAGACACGAGGTTGTATTCCCAAAAGCTAGGGTTTATTGCAAAGCAAATAGTCACAGTTGGCCAACTGGGTCCCACGCCCCGCGACGTGTGTTTCCGGACCCCGGGGGATGCAAGAGAGTGAGAATTGTCCAACAGTTACATATATACAAAGCAAGCATCTTACAATCAGTGGGGACACATTCAATACCGGCTATAATGTATTTCCTTTGAATTGTGTATGATGATTGACAATTGTGATGAGTATGACACCTTCAGACATTTATTTAGCAACAGTTTGCAATTTCATGAGCCTGCAGACACAATTCTTTGTTATAGGAACACACTGCTTCTGTTCTCTGCAAGCAAGCTGAGTGCATGGGAGAGACACATTCCAGGCCACACTATCTCCTAGTTTCTATTTGTGTACTGGGGGTCGACTTGCTCTCCAGGGCTCTACAGGGCCCAGGAAAGGGGGGGCCGCAAAGAAGAGCATAATTCAAGCCATCTATTGTTTGCTTCTAACATTTCTACTGTATTAACAAGACTAGCTGGCACATGTGTACTGATTAGAATGCCTCTCTGCTTGCTTCCAGGGACTTGTGAGGGAGGAGACCGGGCATTTCTGTCTGGGTTGCTGCTTTATGTTTCAACAAGTTTCTCGCGGCCTTGCACTTTACATGAACAATAATGTACTAGTGGAGCACAATACGTTTTCAGCAAAGCAGTTTTAACAGAAAGCAAGAGGCAAACGTTAGAAAACAAAATGGTGATTTCAATCACTTCAAAATGGCTGCACTTCAGTCAAGCTTATGGCTATTTATTTCTAACACTAAACACATGAGGCGATTGGTCTTTGGCCAACAAAGTACATTGCCTTATGTTTGAAAGGTGTCTACTTTTTCTGGACTGACAAGATGTCAGTTGAGAAGAGAGATTGACTCCTTCTATGTTCCCATCTAAAGGTTGGCCTCCAAGGAGGTCAGGTAGAGGTTCACTCTCCTCCTTCTCTTGAGCTGAAGCTAGAAGCAAAGCTCCCACTTCTGGTCTCGAGACATATGCCTTCAAACAGTTGGTGTGAAAGACTCTTGGAGCTCCCTTAGGTCTGCCTCAGTCCACCAAATAGTTTACCTCTCCAAGTTCGCCCACAACCTTGAAGGGTCCTATGCATTTGTCCTGCAAGGCCCTCTGCCTTGTTGGCACCATAACTAATACAAGTTGGTCTTGAGTAAACTCAACCATGTTGGCCTTCTGGTCATGCCAATGTTTGACCAGAGCCTGACCTGCTTTTAAGTTATCACTAGCTTCTGCCATCATGTGTGACATTCTCCTCTGGAGACCTATCACATAGTCAGTCACTCTGACTGGATTGGGGGAAGGAACACTCTCCAACCCCTCCTTAATCAGGGCCAAGGGAGCTCTGACTGGATGGCCATAGAGAAGTTCAAAGGGACTGTAAACTACTCCCACTGGAGGGACTTCTCTATAAGCAAAGAGAAGGCATGGCAGTAGAAGGCCCCACTTTCTTTTAAGGGGTTCCTCTAAAGCACCAATCATGCTCTTCATTAAACCTCTCTACCAGTCCATTTGTCTGTGGATGGTAGGCTGTAGAGAACTTGTAAGTGACACCACAATTTTTCCACATGGCTTGCATGTAGTGGGGCATAAAATTGGATCCCCTGTCGTATATCACCTCCTTAGGAAACCCTAGTCTGGTAAAATTACCAAGTAAAGCCTTAGCCACAGCCTGAGCCGTAACAGTCCTCATAGGTATTGCCTCAGGATATCTAGTAGCATGGTCTAATACAACCAGGATAAACCTGATTCCTGAAGATGTGGGAGCATCAAGGGGACCAACAATGTTGATGCCCACCCTCTCAAAAGGAACTCCCACCACTGGGAGAGGCACCAGGGGTACCCCATTCTTGGCTCCACTCTTGCCAGAGGTTTGGCAAGTGTGACAGCTCCTACAGAATTTGGTAACTTCCGAACCCATTTTAGGCCAGTAGAAGTATGAGGAGAGACTTTCCTTGGTCTTTTTGAAACTCAAATAACCAGCCAAAGGTGTCTCATGGGCCAACTGTAGGAACTGGAGTCTGCTTTCTAGGGGCACCACAAGTCTTTTGCAGTCCCCAGGGATAGACTCAGTAAGTTCACTGTAGACGAGACCATCTTCCCAGCTCAACCTATGCTTCCCAACTTGTTGCCCATGAAGTTGAGAAGCTGCCTGTTGTCGAAGACCTTTGAGAGTAGGACACTCTCTTTGTCCTCTGCTGATGTCTGCCCTGTTGGGTCCACCTTCTGCCAGTAAACACTGCAGCTCAGGATGGTCAACAGGGTCAATATCTCCAACTAAAACAATGTCTTCCTCCAGATCTGATTCTTCAGAAACTGGATCAACCACCCAGGGTTGTACCACACACTCTGCCACAGCAGGTGGAGGAATCACAGGTGTGACTTTGGACAATCTTGTGGATGTCCTTGTTGGTAGCACAGGGGTGCTGTCTGTCTTTTTCCTTGAGGTCTAAGGTTTCCCTTTGGCCTCTTTCTTTCCAGAAATAGCAGTGAACAAGTCCTGTGGACTGGGAGTGATAGCTTCCTCTATCAATTCCTCTAGAGAGCCTCTCAAGGTCCTCTCCCTTGTAGGCCCAGTGAGATCCTGTTTCCTTCTACTGGGAGGCCTGGGGGTACTAGACACAACTCCAAGAGTTTTCAGGTCAATACCAAATAGAACTCTCCCAGGCACCTCACTCTGCACACTAACAGGTATTTTGACATTCATATCATTACACTGGATGAGAGTTGGTAACTGGGGAAGCATTTGCACAGGGCCTCCAGCTAACTTGGTTAGGCATTTGGATGCCTTAGCAACATCCTCCACCTTGAAAAATGATTCACCAACCACAGTTGTGCTGGTTCCAGTGTCTCTGATGACAGGAGTCTCCTGGCCATTTACAAGAACACTACCTTTATAATACTCTTTAGTATTATCTGGGATGGAATTATAGACATCTAAATTCTGTTGTTCCCACAAGCACAGGGACATTAACGAAACACTGGCTGAGACTCTCATGGGTTCATCAGCCAGTAGGTGAAAGTGTCCACTTGCCATAGGTACTTCTTCTTCTGGGTAGAAGGCTAAGGAGAGAGTGTGGACCCCTGAAGGTTTACCCTTAGATCTGGGATCCCCTTTCACATGGTCAGTTGACCCACAAACATAACATTTCCCAAATGTCTTGATGAATGGGGGTTTGTTCTGACAGTTTGTTCTAACCTACATCTGGTTTGGGTCCAGATGGTACACTAGCCTGATTCGGTTTTGCTTGTGGTTTACCCTTATGTTGCTGTTTGGGGCCCTCTTTGGATGGGAGGTATTTAAATTCTCCTTGTTATCTTTCTTTGGCTGCTTTCCCTCATCCTTCTTCTGAGTTTCCCCAGAATCCTAATGAGTAGCCCTGTTGGCAACCCACAAGTCAGCAGCCTTAGCTAACTTCTTTGGGCCTATCTCCTTAGAATCAGCCAAGTGCTGTCAGAGCTCAGGAGAGCAGGCATCATAAATTGACTCCAACATAACAAGATTTCTCATATCTTCATAAGTGTTTACTCTGTAACCCTTAACCCAACCATCTAGGTTTTTCAAACATATATATACCCAGGTAGCCCAAGGGGTACCATCATGCTTTTTGCGGGTCCTAAACCTCTTAAGGTACTGGGAAGGGATCTTCCCAAATCTAGCAATTAAAGCTAGCTTCACACACACATAATCCATCCTATCCACCTCCCCCAACTCCATCACAACATCAGATGCAACAGTGGGTAGACTAGAGAAGAGCCAAGGAAGCAACTGATTCCCTGTAATGTCTTGAATCCCATGGTTATATTCAAACATTGCCAACCAATCCAAAATATCAAGCTTAACCTCATTCATGCCCAAAATGTCTTTAGGCATACGGGGTCTCTTAGGACTGGAAAGCATCGAAGACTCTGGGAGAGCAGCATTCTAAATAGACAACTTTTTCATTTCTAAGGCATGGTCCATCTCCATTTCTCTGAGCTTAGGTTCTTGATGCTTTTGTTCAGTTTGAGCATTTAAACATTTACATTCCAATTCAAGCCTCATCTTTTCTAGAGCAATGAATTCAGGACTGAGTGTAGGACCTGTAGGGGTCCCAGTGGACAAAGGTTGAGGTTGCTGAGCAGGTAAAGGAGCAGTGAGGTCTACATTGTGGGATACACATGTTTAATCTAACTCATCAATAATAGACACATTATCATCCTCATCATTTTCCATATTTGCTGAGGGGTTAGGTATTTCAGACCCACCCTCCAGACTTTGTTTCTCTAACAACCTTTCAATCAATTCAGACGTTTTACCTTTAACAGACAGATTCCTATCTCTACACAGATTTTTTAGATAATCCACAGTGTAACTAAGGAGGGTCTCCTGACTGTAGCTTTCCATATCAGACATGATTAATATTGCTTTTTGTCTGATTCTGAGCTTGGTTCTGATTTTGGGTACCATTTCCTTGGCTATTTTGGTGCTGCTGCATGGTGTTTCTATTCTGCCCATTTGTTCCTGGATGCTCCCTATGCTGTTTTCTTTGGCCATACCCATTTCTATTTTGTAAATGTGGACATTGCGCTCTCCAGTGACCTTCCTCCCTGCAGTACGCACATTGATTTAGTCCCAAAGGCCCTCCATGCATGTTCGAATGACCTCTGCCTTGTGCGTTTCCTCTCCATTTATTGTGTCCCGCCACTTGCTGAAGTAGCACCTCAAGCATTGTTCGTAGTGCTTCTATTTTCATGGGCAAGGGGTATTCATCAAATATCTCATGTATTTCCATTGTGGGGATACTGGGATCTGAAATCCATTTTAACGCCTCTCGTATACATACTTTTAGTCTATCACTTGTCTGTCTTGACGACGGCAAAAATCGCTGCTGTATATATGGTGTCACCGCTTCCCTCCTTTCTCTCCTAATATCTTTACTCCAATACCCTGGTGTGGCAAACATTTCAGCATATTCATCAACAAGTTCATTCTTAAATTCAAAAAGTCTGTCTACATGCTCCCTTATTTCTTCATTTCTCTCTCTACAGCATGCTAATGCATTCAAATCCAACAACTGTTGTGGCGGTAGCCTTCCAATTAACTGTTTCCATCTCGCCGTTAAATATTCCCCCATGCAGTCCAACAATACCTGTCTTTCATTGCTCCTCCTGAAATCATACACCAAGGCTAGCGTTGTCGTTTCATCATTCCTGTTTATATACATCTCTGCCTGTTCTTGCAACTCTCGTTTTCTCTCCTTGCTGATCGCACTACAGGTCACTCTAGCGCATCCACTTTGTTCGGTCCCCTCTCTCGTTTCAAGGAGTTCAAGTTCAATTACTGGAGGGGCAGATGGGACAAAAACAATCTCTTGGGAGTGTGGTGCAGATGGGACAACAGGAACAGGAAGCAACTGTTTGCGCGCTGGCTGGCTAATGGGAGGCGCTTGTTGTATGATTTGTGGCTGTGCTGGGGTCTGAGCAATAAGGAAGGGCTGAGCAACTGGAGGGGGCTGAGCAATAGTCAGTGACACAGTCTTTTTAGTCTCTCCCTTTGGGCCTCGCTTTGTATCAGTCAATATTTTATTTATCCATTCATCTGATGAATGCAACTCTTGTTGTGGGTATATTTTATCTATACTCAACTGACCACGTCTATTTGATTTTCTCAAACTATCATTCCACTCCTCCTCCTCTTTTTCTTTCACCCTTTCTGCTTTTGACTTATGCCTGCGCGCGCTCTTCTCTCTACTTTTCCAACAAAACACAGCTTCCCTTCTCCAGTCCCTAAGGATATCAAATGCTGCAGGACGTGTTTTCTTTTTCATCAACACCTTCTCCAAATAAACTAGCCTCGTAATCTTGAAACTCCTGCGATTCGGCCACTGCAGATCTTCCTCTTTTCTGGTTTGCCTATGCCAATTCTCACAAAACATTATCACTCCCACACCATACTTCACATACATCTCATACGCCGGTGACCCCTCGAGTGGCGCGGCCTGGCCAGTTTCCAAAGATTGTCTACCGGAGCGTAAAAATCCCGCTAAAGTGGACAATACCCCAGGCATGTTTTAACCTTACCCTCGGCTAATCAACCTTACACTGGGTGTTTGATTTTGCAAAATCAGCTCTCAACCAATATCAGGGTTACTTTGAATCGGGGCACGACTCACCTGATCAGTCAAATCGTCTTTTAAGACGCAATTCATCCGTATACTGACACAACCAATAAAGTTGTGTCTGCATATCTTGGCTCACTCTGCCTCCTTGTTCTCTGGCCAGGCACGTCGATCAGGGATCAGTTGTGTACATATCTGCAAAGGAGTCTCTCATCACTTTCACAGGGGCGCCCCGAACACCTCTTGATCCTGGCTCGATCGTCCCATCCTCGCTGTTCTCTCCGCCTTCCTTATTTTACAACGTACACGATGGAACAAGTGGGGGAGGGTCCCTATTCTGGCTCCATCTTGAAGGGGGCCCTAAGGAACCTCGTGTATGGAAACACGGCACATACACCACACAGGAACTAATAAACCAGACACGAGGTTGTATTCCCAAAAGCTAGGGTTTATTGCAAAGCAAATAGTCACAGTTGGCCAACTGGGTCCCACGCCCCTCGACGTGTGTTTCCGGACCCCGAGGGATGCAAGAGAGTGAGAATTGTCCAACAGTTACATATATACAAAGCAAATATCTTACAATCAGTGGTGACACATTCAATACCGGCAATAATGTATTTCCTTTGAATTGTGTATGATGATTGACAATTGTGATGAGTATGACACCTTCAGACATTTATTTAGCAACAGTTTGCAATTTCATGAGCCTGCAGACACAATTCTTTGTTATAGGAACACACTGCTTCTGTTCTCTGCAAGCAAGCTGAGTGCATGGGAGAGACACATTCCAGGCCACACTATCTCCTAGTTTCTATTCGTGTACTGGGGGTCGACTTGCTCTCCAGGGCTCTACAGGGCCCAGGAAAGGGGGGGCCGCAAAGAAGAGCATAATTCAAGCCATTTATTGTTTGCTTCTAACATTTCTACTGTATTAACAAGACTAGCTGGCACATGTGTACTGATTAGAATGCCTCTCTGCTTGCTTCCAAGGACTTGTGAGGGAGGAGACCGGGCATTTCTGTCTGGGTTGCGGCATTATGTTTCAACAAGTCTCTCGCGGCCTTGCACTTTACATGAACAATAATGTACTAGTGGAGCAGAATACGTTTTCAGCAAAGCAGTTTTAACAGAAAGCAAGAGGCAAACGTTAGAAAACAAAATGGTGATTCCAATCACTTCAAAATTGCTGCACTTCAGTCAAGCTTATGGCTATTTATTTCTAACACTAAACACACGAGGCGATTGGTCTTCGGCCAACAAAGTACATTGCCTTATGTTTGAAAGGTGTCTACTTTTTCTGGACTGACAAGATGTCAGTTGAGAAGAGAGATTGACTCCTTCTATGTTCCCATCTAATGGTTGGCCTCCAAGGAGGTCAGGTAGAGGTTCACTCTCCTCCTTCTCTTGAGCTGAAGCTAGAAGCAAAGCTCCCACTTCTGGTCTCGAGACATATGCCTTCAAACAGTTGGTGTGAAAGACTCTTGGAGCTCCCTTAGGTCTGCCTCAGTCCACCAAATAGTTTACCTCTCCAAGTTCGCCCACAACCTTGAAGGGTCCTATGCATTTGTCCTGCAAGGCCCTCTGCCTTGTTGGCACCATAACTAATACAAGCTGGTCTTGAGTAAACTCAACCATGTTGGCCTTCTGGTCATGCCAATGTTTGACCAGAGCCTGACCTGCTTTTAAGTTATCACTAGCTTCTGCCATCATGTGTGACATTCTCCTCCGGAGACCTATCACATAGTCAGTCACTCTGACTGGCTTGGGGGAAGGAACACTCTCCAACCCCTCCTTAATCAGGGCCAAGGGAGCTCTGACTGGATGGCCATAGAGAAGTTCAAAGGGACTGTAAACTATTCCCATTGGAGGGACTTCTCTATAAGCAAAGAGAAGGCATGGCAGTAGAAGGCCCCACTTTCTTTTAAGGGGTTCCTCTAAAGCACCTTTCATGCTCTTCATTAGACCTCTCTACCAGTCCATTTGTCTGTGGATGGTAGGCTGTAGAGAACTTGTAAGTGACACCACAATTTTTCCACATGGCTTGCATGTAGTGGGACATAAAATTGGATCCCCTGTCGTATATCACCTCCTTAGGAAACCCTAGTCTGGTAAAATTACCAAGTAAAGCCTTAGCCACAGCCTGAGCCGTAACAGTCCTCATAGTTATTGCTTCAGGATATCTAGTAGCATGGTCTAATACAACCAGGATAAACCTCATTCCTGAAGATGTGGGAGCGTCAAGGGGACCAACAATGTTGATGCCCACCCTCTCAAAAGGAACTCCCACCACTGGGAGAGGCAGCAGGGGTACCCCATTCTTGGCTCCACTCTTGCCAGAGGTTTGGCAAATGTGACAGCTCCTACAGAATTTGTCAACTTCTGAACCCATTTTAGGCCAGTAGAAGTATGAGGAGAGACTTTCCTTGGTCTTTTTGAAACTCAAATGACCAGCCAAAGGTATCTCATGGGCCAACTGTAGGAACTGGAGTCTGCTTTCTAGGGGCACCACAAGTCTTTTGAAGTCCCCAGGGATAGACTCAGTAAATTCACTGTAGACGAGACCATCTTCCCAGCTCAACCTATGCTTCCCAACTTGTTGCCCATGAAGTTGAGAAGCTGCCTGTTGTCGAAGACCTTTGAGAGTAGGACACTCTCTTTGTCCTCTGCTGATGTCTGCCCTGTTGGGTCCACCTTCTGCCAGTAAAAACTGCAACTCAGGATGGTCAACAGGGTCAATATCTCCAACTAAAACAATGTCTTCCTCCAGATCTGATTCTTCAGAAACTGGATCAACCACCCAGGGTTGTACCACACATTCTGCCACAGCAGGTGGAGGAATCACAGGTGTGACTTTGGACAATCTTGTGGATGTCCTTGTTGGTAGCACAGGGGTGCTGTCTGTCTTTTTCCTTGAGGTCTTAGGTTTCCCTTTGGCCTCTTTCTTTCCAGAAATAGCAGTGAACAAGTCCTGTGGACTGGGAGTGATAGCTTCCTCTATCAATTCCTCTGGAGAGCCTCTCAAGGTCCTCTCCCTTGTAGGCCTAGTGAGATCCTGTTTCCTTCTACTGGGAGGCCTGGGGGTACTAGACACAACTCCAAGAGTTTTCAGGTCAATACCCAACAGAACTCTCCCCGGCACCTCACTCTGCACACTAACAGGTATTTTGACAGTCATATCATTACACTGGATGAGAGCTGGTAACTGGGGAAGCATTTGCACAGGGCCTCCAGCTAACTTGGTTAGGCATTTGGATGCCTTAGCAACATCCTCCACCTTGAAAAATGATTCACCAACCACAGTTGTGCTGGTTCCAGTGTCTCTGATGGCAGGAGTCTCCTGGCCATTTACAAGAACACTACCTTTATAATACTCTTTAGTATTATCTGGGATGGAATTATAGACATCTAAATTCTGTTGTTCCCACAAGCCCAGGGACACTAAAGAAACACTGGCTGAGACTCTCATGGGTTCATCAGCCAGTAGGTGAAAGTTTCCACTTGCCATAGGTACTTCTTCTTCTGAGGAGAAGGCTAAGGAGAGAGTGTGGACCCCTGAAGGTTTACCCTTAGATCTGGGATCCCCTTTCACATGGTCAGTTGACCCACAAACATAACATTTCCCAAATGTCTTGATGAATGGGGGTTTGTTCTGACAGTTTGTTCTAACCTACATCTGGTTTGGGTCCAGATGGTACACTAGCCTGATTCGGTTTCGCTTGTGGTTTACCCTTATGTTGCTGTTTGGGGCCCTCTTTGGATGGGAGGTATTTAAATTCTCCTTGTTATCTTTCTTTGGCTGCTTTCCCGCATCCTTCTTCTGAGTTTCCCCAGAATCCTAATGAGTAGCCCTGTTGGCAACCCACAAGTCAGCAGCCTTAGCTAACTTCTTTGGGCCTATCTCCTTAGAATCAGCCAAGTGCTGTCTGAGCTCAGGAGAGCAGGCATCATAAATTGACTCCAACATAACAAGATTTCTCATATCTTCATAAGTGTTTACTCTGTAACCCTTAACCCAACCATCTAGGTTTTTCAAACATATATATACCCAGGTAGCCCAAGGGGTACCATCATGCTTTTTGCGGGTCCTAAACCTCTTAAGGTACTGGGAAGGGATCTTCCCAAATCTAGCAATTAAAGCTAGCTTCACACACACATAATCCATCCTATCCACCTCCCCCAACTCCATCACAACATCAGATGCAACAGTGGGTAGACTAGAGAAGAGCCAAGGAAGCAACTGATTCCCTGTAATGTCTTGAATCCCATGGTTAGATTCAAACATTGCCAACCAATCCAAAACATCAAGCTTAACCTCATTCATGCCCAAAATGTCTTTAGGCATACGGGGTCTCTTAGGACTGGAAGGCATCGAAGACTCTGGGAGAGCAGCATTCTCAATAGACAACTTTTTCATTTCTAAGGCATGGTCCATCTCCATTTCTCTGAGCTTAAGTTCTTGATGCTTTTGTTCAGTTTGAGCATTTAAACATTTACATTCCAATTCAAGCCTCATCTTTTCTAGAGCAATGAATTCAGGACTGAGTGTAGGACCTGTAGGGGTCCCAGTGAACAAAGGTTGAGGTTGCTGAGCAGGTAAAGGAGCAGTGAGGTCTACATTGTGGGACACACATGTTTCATCTAACTCATCAATAATAGACACATTATCATCCTCATCATTTTCCACATTTGCTGAGGGGTTAGGTATTTCAGACCCACCCTCCAGACTTTGTTTCTCTAACAACCTTTCAATCAATTCAGACGTTTTGCCTTTAACAGACAGATTCCTATCTCTACACAGATTTTTTAGATAATCCACAGTGTAACTAAGGAGGGTCTCCTGACTGTAGCTTTCCATATCAGACATGATTAATATTGCTTTTTAGTGATGTTTAGCCTTGTGGTTAGTTGATCCAAGGTAATAGCAGCACTCTTAAGTGTATTCACTATACTTGATACGCAACCCTGTACACCAGTGTTAGGCAGAATTACACGCAGTACCCTTTGGGAACACCACACACAATTAAGACTACAAGTGACAGTACAAATTCACCTTTGGTAAAAGCCTGTACTACACAGTGAAGTAGTAGCAGCGATGGCTGAGCAGCCAGACTTATCTCAAGAGTAAAGTGAGCAGTATCAATAGTTACACAAAGGACAGCTATTACTATGATTAAAACAAACACTGACTCAAGGTTTATGAGTAAAAGAATATATATTTTTTTTACACATCAGTTATAAAACATGTCACTATTATCGAGCAGTTGAAAAATCATGATCTTAATACACTACACCACACCCAAATGATTCTGGACAAGTAAAGCTCAAAATGAAGTCTGAGCAAAATAGCACTGCAGTAATTAAAAAGGTAGGGAAAGACAAAGTTAGACAGAAGTTGAGCAGCACCAACAAGTAAGTAAGCAGGACAATCTAGAAAAAGGAACTAAAGTGAGGAAATCAAATCAAGGGGCCTGGCCCAAAGTCAATGGACCAAAGTCTTTGCAGAGGATGACACAGTTCAGGGTAGTTGACGATTAAGTCTTTGCCAAGAGTTCAGAACAAAGTTGGTCAGACGAAAGGTTACTTTAAAGAATAGAGAAGGACAAGCCCTCATATTGGTGAAAGATTTCACACACTTTCACCGACAAACAACCGGGTTAGCACAGTACCTTTTGGAGCAGAAGAATGCTTTACCTGAGGCAGAAATTCCTGGCAGGTCCTGTAGGCTCATGGTTCCTGAAGCGACTGTCGGACTGACAAGAAGGAGGATGACTGGAGGGCCCTGCACTGCCCAGGGAAGAAACCAGCAGCAGAGCAAAGCAATGAATAAAAGATGCTCTCCTTAAAACCCAAGCAGGGTCCGATCCTCCTGGCTATCTGGTTCACTGTAGCTGTGCACAGCAAATGCGACCAGAGGAGGTAGGCCTGGCTTGCAGTTTGGTGAACTGGTTGTTCCCACCAGCTCAAGGGGAGAAGATCCCTTGCAGATCTCCCCTGTCGTCGAAGTTTGGAGATTCGGAACCACAGCAGGGCTTCACCAGGAGGTTCAGTCATGGTAGAGGTCCTCTTCTGTCAGCTTCTCTTCGGTTCTCTCGATCCAGTGGCGACTCTGCCTTCTCAGTCCCAGAGACCTGCTTTTTATGCAGTTTTCCCCCATTCAAACAGCCTGGCTGTCAATCACACAGCAGGGTTGCTGTCCTGGTGGGACAGTCATCAAGCAAATCAAACAGGAGTGTGACTTGGGTTACCAAGGGAACCCATGGCAGGGGTCCTAAAACCCCTCCCTCAAATGCTGTCCCCCAGATTCTCAGGTGCCTAAGGAGGGCTTCTGTGCAGAAGCCTGCCAATGGTCGGCAAACAAAGGGACCAAACCTGGTTTTGCGCGCAGAGTAAAACACGAGAAAGACCTTTACAGAAAGAAATGGCGAATAAACCCAACCGGAACCAAATAAAACATATATGGTCCAGCGGATTTTAATACGAGGCTACTAAGATAGCCTAAAACAATACCAAAGCTATTTAACATAACTGCAGTAGGAAAAATAGGGTAGATACCACTGCCACCAGCCAAATCTTAATGAAAAGCGAATGAAACAATGTTCCATGAGAGACAGACAAAAAGGGATAACTATTAACTCTTTCCAGTAGTCTATGTAAGATAGTTTTTACTGGGTCTGTGGTTTTAAAAAGACTATTAAAGTCAATGGCAACTTTACATGTTCTGGGAGACAGTAGTCAGTCCCAGAAAATGGAGTCTGAGTTGGGAAGTCTAAAAATACAATCCTGTGTCACTGCACTGAAGGTGTTCTGTAACACACAGTAAGAAGATTATGCCTATGGAGTAGGTGAGGCTCCACAGCCTATGAACACAAAAATGTTAAACACACACAGCAAAACACATGGAAGAGTGGGGGAAAAAGGCTCACACTCTAACCAGGTCAAAAAAAGAAATCCTAGAAATCCAGCAAAGCTGCTGAGGTACTCAGTAGGTATGGGAAATTAGCCATTTGGGAGAATTCTCCATAACAACACCACTTCCAGCAAACCTGATTGGCTAATCACCACAGTCCCCTTTTAATGCCAGGCATCTGTCACGCTTACCTGAATCTCTGCAGAAGCAATGGAGTCCTCCGGCACTTCTCTCAATCCCTACTTTCCTAATACTGCTGGGAGGATTATCTGTCAAAAGGATGCTAAATTAGGATGATAGATACATAGCCCAAACCGCCCTTCCCCTGCCCGTTCTTAATCTAGGAGGTTTAGTTGCCCCTAACTAGGGCATGGCTCACCTTTCTGTTTAATATGGAGACCTCTCCATCCTGCTCTTGCAGGGGCGCAGTGTCTGGGGCCTGGTGGGCGTCGTCCTGAGATGGTCGCTAATAGCGGCTAATGTTCAGGTATGTTTTCTGTTCCAGATTGAGTCTCTGGGACCAGTTGCAGCACTGGTTCTTTTGTGTCAAGGGTAAGTTCCGGAAACCAGTTCACTCACTGGATTCGGAGTTGGCTATGCAGGCAAGTTCAGATACCAGGTAAGTTCAGTATCCCAGTTGCCTCACTGGGTCAATTGTATTGGTTGCAAAACGTGATTTAGAGTCTGAATGCGGAGAGCATGCGATGGGTGAAAGCTTCTAATTCTAAACTTTTGTCTTTTCCTTAATACAGGACCGCTCCCGAAGTCACTAAGATGCTGGACGGCTGGAGGAGCTGGAGAATGGGCCAGAAGCAGTTCAAGGTGAAGACTGCACACCGGAGGTGAGTTGCTGCTGGCGGACTTAGAGCGCTATCTTCCGAAAGTGGCGGAGAGAAGAGCAACGTCCAGATGCGAAGCTGGCTGTTAATCACCTGTTCTTTTCTTCCTATCCAGGTGGCGGAATACTGTGGGAGCAACTGGTTGCAGGTGAGTAACTCCAGCGAAGGAGCCCGCTGCTAATCTCTTGTTCTTCTTTCCAGATGCCGACGGTCGCAGAAATCAAACGGGGAAACAGGTAGGCACAAGGATTCCGGGTAAGCGTGTGATTACAGAATTCACCGAAGTGCGTGTTGGTCTCTGGGTATGGCTTATATAGGCAGCCACGCTCAGAGACTAGACCGCGTTGCTTGCTTTGCACTGGCACCCGCTGTCCATGTTGGAGGAAGCAGGAAGGTCTCCTTAATGTGATTGGACGATGAGGTTTCTTTGGTGACAAGCTTCTAACTCTGAAGGCCCTCACCCATGCTGCTCCTGCCTGCCTTCCCCACCTGCCCCAATGAACCAAAAATAAAAAGGTTGTGAAAGTGGAACTCAGGCCCGTGACCATGACAGCATCCTGAAAAGACCTGGATGTGGCACGTGCTGTCCTTGGACTACCGCGGTGTCTGCGGACCCCATAACAAAGGGGCAGCCCTTTTACTCTTTCCACTTTCATGTTCACAACACTCCCTCATTGGCTGCTTTCTGAGAGTCACACATCCATCCAGCAACCACATCCAAAACCTCTACACCTAGAAAAGTCTCGCATATTCTTGTATCTGCTGCGCACTGTTACCCCTGCGTATGATGCGCATTACAAATAATAAACAAAACAAACAAACAAATCCTGTCATCTCATTTCAACATTTCATATGTACACTTGAACTCTCAGAGTGCATAGCTTCTGTTAATGAAAGGCATCTGCATCAAAAACTACTGTGCAACTGTACAAGATTTCTATTTCCAGATTCAACAAGATCTGCATGCAACAAAACATAGTACAAGTATGCTTATATTTTAAAAAATGTGTTCTTCAATTCTTTCACAAATATATATAAAGAGAGAGAGAGGGTTCCTGCTACATACCCTGTAATAAGCTTCTCAATAAGCATATTCTCTTTTTTAACCACTCTAGCAAATGCCATGCATTGCAGCATTCATCAACTGCTCACATCAAGCAACAAACAATTAGAATGCTCTGCATTTCAAAATGTTTCCTTTTAGAAGCATTTTGATGAAAGTTAAAAAATGCAAATGTGCATGTAGAGTACCACTGTGTCACTTCACCTTTTCAGAAAAGAAAGGAGAAGCAGATAGAATAGATCTGTAGACCATTTGTAAGTGGCACTTAGTGTCTGCCAGTTTAATATGTTGGCAGCACATGCATACATCCCAACATCACCCATCTCAATATATAGGTGCTTATTGAATCTTTATTTTTCCTTTGCATTCTTTCACTTCCAATTCCCCTTCTTCCATTATAAAACTCAAACTACAAGTCACAGAATGTAAAGAAAAAACATGACTGAACTTCAAGATTCGATACCTCAACGGCAGAGGCACCTGAGAAAACCCCAATATTACACAGAGAATGAGGAGCCCGAAAAACCAGACTCAATAACGAAAATAGTCAAAGTGAAAGGAAAAACCTAGGTTTATTAACAAGCAGGGACAACATTCAGGGGAAAAAAAGCCATTTCTCTCAATTACTGCAATACAAACAATGGATTAAATACTTTGAAATCATCAATGCTGACATCACAATACAATCTGTTAATACCAAACCTATGGGGTACAGGGATTAATTAAGGGCATTGACTACTTGTACATCCTATAGGGCATAGACTTCTAATTGGATGATAACAATCTGATGGCTCCTCCTGACACCACCTCTAAATTGATAATAATAAAAAGTCATCATCTCTACAATAAGCTATTGATTGGCTTCATACATACTGGGTGGCCTAGAATTGGGTGTTTTGATTGGTTGGATTTCTACCAACCACCCTTGGATACTTGCAGATCATCAAGACATGAGCCAGACAGGAGTAGAGGGAGAAAGGTCCATGGACTGCTTTCCATTTTTATTAAAGATGCCATCCCTTATTCCTAGTCCACGAGCCAGAGTGATGTCTTTGTAGTTGGCCTTGTACAGCATCTTGTGTCTGGGAATATGTGTAAGGAGTGAGGCAGGTGTCCTTTTTATGTCGGTTGCTAATGAATAGACAGTGTTTTTCAATTATGGGTCACGTGTTATGAGACTACATTTGGAATGATTTCACCTTCCATTTATTGGAATTTTAGCTAAGCTAGCAGGTTTTATGGTTTTCTCTACCACTGGGGACACTCTTGGGCCACTACCCATTGAAGTCTTTTGGCTTATAACTATTTGGACTTATAAAGACTGGTTGTTTTCTTATAAAACTCAAATTAACTGGGTTGTATTCTTCTTGCGTCCTAGGAATCGCTATCTTGTGTACTATTTGAGACGTTCAGACCCTCCTTAATTTCTCAGTAACCTTAGCCTGGTCTGGTTAGCTACTGTCTGATCTCTGCATGGATCTATATTTTGTTATTTCAACACTTTGAGTTTTGATGAAGTATTGAGGCCTTTCATTTACTTAGATGCCTGTTTCGGCTTCCATTTTGGAAAAGATGCAAGCTCATTACTCTCGTGTTTCTATGTTAGTGAGCTATATTTGTGTATGATATGTTTTTCATTCAGCTTATACATTGCTTATGTTAGTTTTCTTCGTGTCTTATGGATGCCATGTTAATATTCTTCATGTACAAATTCATATATTACCTAGTGTTCGTGTTCTTCTTGTTGAGTGCACATTTGCTTTGCGTCTTATTGCATGCACATGTAATGTTGTGATGTTAGGTTGGTTTTACTTGCGGCATCTTTAAACTGATCCAAGAGTGCTATTGCTTTGCACACCACCAATCCTTCGGTCCATCTTGCAGGCATACAGCCAGTTCCTGTTATTTGTAATGGGCCCCAGCCCCATCATTCAGGTATTTATTTCCCTTTCTAATCATTGCACTGCAGCATTTTGTTTTCTTCTACTCTAATCCGTGCTCCACTATGTCTGCTGGCATATGTTTTCTCATCTCTTTCAGCCTTCATCATAGTTTTCAACTCTTTTATGTAAGTATCCTCCTGTGAGGAATTTTCTTTTGGTCCCCCACTCTATTGAAGCCGCCTGACCCTGAAATTGTCCCAAAGTCATACAAAGTACGTGGTGTGTTAGGCAATGTGCTGTGTCTACGGGCGCTTCAGACATTATAAAAACTCTGGAAGTACTCATGGCGCAGGGGAAAAAGGAACACATAACAGTTCTCTTCAGATGGCTCTCTCCCGGCTCTGCTTATGCACTAATATCACATGCACTAATATCACACATTTTTAGAGACTTGAGCAGAATTGATAATACATTTGTTCACGTGCCCATAGTCATCCAGTACATTTCATTTTAGTCTCTTTATCTCTGTAGCTACTACAGGGTATTGTTGCGTTACTATTTCACTTGTCATGGTAATAGTAGTTATATTCCATATACTGGTCTGGTTTCATTAAAAAGGACTGATTCTCTTAATGCCATAAGAATAATGAAATAAAGGCTACAAAATGTAAACATGTTTACTATAAGCCTAATTGCTTTTGTGTCTACCTTTTGCAAAGAGTTGGAAATGTTATTTCTCCTTAGCGCTAAAAGCAAATATCTAACAGATTGTTTTAACCAAAGGAAAGTTCTTCTTCAGTGCTTTTGAGTAGTACATATTCACAGGAATAATTGTGTTAATATGGCACGAAAACCTCTTTAAAAAATAAAGTAGGCTTTTATGTTAAACAATAACACAGCAAAACAGATATTCCATACTCCTAACAAGGGATAGGCATTCATCAAATAGGATAAAAGCATAACAAATAAAATTGTTATGGGAAGCATTTGTTATTATCCTTTTGCTGTGGATGCATTCATGCTTTTTTTCATTGAAAAGACGTTTAACTCTCTTGTCTGTATAACTATAAGGGAAAACAATGTTTTTTTATTCTTCTTGCTGCTGCTGATTAGCCTTTGCCATAGATCTTGTTTGGACTCTTCCCACATCTTCTTCACCTTCTTTGTAGATTTTGACGTCAATGAGGTGAAGCCAGGCCCACCCTCCTTGGACTTTAAACTGCTTTTGGTGTGACTGCCTCAACTATATATGGTCCCTTAAAAGCTGGCTTGTGCCATTGTCTGGAAAACCTTCTAAATAGGACTTTGTCACCAGTCATGAGTACTAATTGCTTCAGCAGCGTTTCTGGATCAAATTGTTAATTTGCTTGATCAGTCTTCTTCGACTCCCCCTGCCACGCTCGAAGCTGTTGAGACATACATTTAAGACTCTCCGTCATAGTCAGCAAATAATCATTTCCTAGTACAGTAGCTACATTCTCTGCATCAGTGTGAACTCGAGTGGGAGGAGCAAGGGGTGTGTACATTCAGTGTCCCGTCACCAGCTCATGTGGATTCACGTGATGGTCAGAGCCAGTTTGCGCAATGCAAACAGGGCTAAAGGAAAGCAATGGAGCCAACCTTGTTTCAGTGTCACCATTAGCTTGGCAAACTGCTCTTTTACGAGACCATTCAGGTGCTCACAGACGCTGTTTGCCTGCAGATGAAAATGCATGCTTAATACCCAACAGGATTGTCATGTGCTCAAACACCAAATTTACAAAATGCAGACCATTGACAGACCGCAGCACTTCACGCTCTCCCCTCCTTAGAAATACCTCACGTACGAGGAACTTTGTGGCGCATGTAGCATCTGGATGTGTGCATGAACCTGCTCTGATCCATTGGAAAAGGGGCATACGACAAATAGCATATATCTATAGCTGTTGCAAATTTGGAGCATCGATACATAGTGGATATGCAAATGCTGAAATGGTACAATAGGATGGGGTTTTGCTCCTCTCACTGTTTGCAAAGTATGGCTAGCTGTACACCTCTGGCAGGTCAAGCAATTACAACAAAATCTGTCATGTGTGCTGTCAAATTTGGGACAAACAAGTCCTGTGAAATCAATAGTGCAAGACACTCTCGCACTGTATGTGCTGGGTGGTGCAATTGGTCTAATCCTACTTTAAGCAGCCGTAGAGGCATGACTGGTTTCCTGGTGCTGTCCTGCCGCCACATTGTGTCCGTGGGGGACAATAAACACCCCCTTTTTTCCATAATTCTTGCACTTCTGGTGGTACTCTTCCCTGTAATTTAGATATGTGGGCTATGGGTAGTGTATTAAAACCCTCCTTCATCACCATGTTGCATGCACATGTGTTTGTTGCAGTAGCAATGTCAGATATTTTTGGAAATATGCTGCTCTTTTCACTTCAAAATCACTTCAAAATCAGGGGCCTTGTTGCGCATTTCTCCATGGCGATGGCCAATGGGTCTTAGAGTGCGTCTATGATCCTCTCCAATAATCGTGCATGCAGCACTGGTGTGCCATCTGTGCAATACATCCACGCCTTTGCCAGTGTGACAGTCCTGCGTGTACTGTTGACATCATGTAGGCAGAGTAGGAGTACACCATTACGCCTTTTCTTCGTGTGTTTCGAGTGCCAAAATCACTGCTACCAATTCTGCTGCTTGTGCAGAGAAATGTGATGGCCATCTCACACTTGCCACTGTCGAAAGATATCATCCAGTTTTGCTCAAATACTGGGACTCTTCTTTCAATGGGATGGCAATCAAACCATTCTTTAAATCAATCACTGTAAAATATTTAGTTCTGGGTGAAATATTACACAATATTGTGGCTGGGTTCAGAACCAATAGGAACTCTTCCTCAACAATATTGATCAGGGTGCCTAAGTCCATAATTAATAACCACTACCCTCCTGTCACCTTTTTCACTAGGTAATCAGCTATCTTACATGTTGATTCTGAAGGCACTTATACCCCTTGTTGCCTTAAGGCAGAAATAGTGTCATAGATAACTTTATCAGCTTCTTTTGACATGGGATATTGTCTGTCTAGAAGTAAAAGAGCTCCTACTCCTTGCAATAGACCAACATCATATGCTTGTCTGCTGGTCCACAAAATGCATGGTATGTATACCAAAACTTCCAGGAGAAAGGACGGGACCTTTTTTTTCTAGTGACATCCTCTGAGGTATCTCCCTTTTTTTCAATTTTGAACTTGATATGTAAGGCTTACATTAAACATCACTTCATCATCAGAATAGTCACTTGTAAACAAGTCTTCATCTGTTAAGTCAGTCCACAAATGCCCCTTATCAAGTGCTTTCTCTGTTCTGCAATTTGCCCTTTCCTCATTAACTAAGTGTAAGAGCACTCTGTCTGCCCTCACAATTGCTGCTTCAAATTCATTTGTAATTATCTGCCCTTCTTCCACATCCATGGGTATCTCTGGATGAAAGAAAAATTGGCAGTCATAACCTGGCTGCCTAGCGAAGCGTAGCGGAGCGAACCAGAGTGTCCGGTGTACCTTTCATAAAATCACCTACTTCTACGGCCTAATAACGTGGATATTGTGGATAATTGTGGACAATTCGCCGTAAGCAGCAAGGACCACAAAAATTGAGTAAGGAGTCTCTCTTTGCTTACTGTTGCTAGGACCAGATTGCTCTGCCTCCTGCTAAAACGCACAGGCAGTCATAACCTGGCTGCCTAGCGAAGCGTAGCGGAGTGAAGCATAGTGTACGGTGTCTGGTGTCGACAGAGTAAGGAGAAAGGAGAAGGGAGAACCCTCTGAAGCATCACTGAATGGTAAGACAAACTAACAACAATGTCGTTGGAACGTAATTTAAACACCCCACTTACCACGACACCCTGACTCACCCACAAACGCTAACAACTGATTACTTGGGAAACATAGTGGTGAGGGAAGTCTGCGAGCTGATTGCTTGACCCCCAAACCCATAAAAACGTGTCAGACCGAAATTAACTTATATTTCAAAAATATACCCAATAGCTCATCATGCCCGTTTACCATAGACGTAAATATTGAAAGTTCCACTGCATTCTATATGGACTCACCATCTCTTCAAGCCATTGATGCCCAAAAAAGGTTGGGCATATCACTGAAACCAAACACCGCTGACTGTAACATGCAAATATTGGACCCTGTTGCCGTAGGCCATTGTGTAGATGACAAATGCAGACTGGTGGTGACCCCAACGGACCTAAACAACCCAGATCATCTAACGCGCTCAACTCAGTCTGAAGAACCTGATTTGGATATTCTGACTTTGGTGAATCCCAACGGAAGTATGGGAGAAGGTAATCTTGTCAAGTCGCCCACTGGGCTCCTTACTATGGCAAACAGCAATGAAGGTGTAGTCCCCTGCGAAAAATTGAACGAAAGAGAAACACACGTGGTGGACGCTGCCATAGATGCCAGGGAAAACGCTCCAAAAAAAAAAAACAACAGACATGGCTAACAGCTCGACAGAAAGATATATTCTGAAAGGACAATCCCAACCCTTAGACAAAATAAAAACTGGCAAAGAACTTGCGCAATGGAAACAACAAATCACCAATTGTGGAAAGGCTAGCTTGAGACCTATTACATATATTGGCAGAGAGAAAAACATCTGGAAACCAAAAACTATCACTAACCCATGGCCTGTGGGCATCAAGTGCCTTTTTTGGACAAAAAGTAACATTTAAACAAACAGAAGCTTGAAGGTGTTACCAATTCCATGACAAACAGCGACAAATGATGCAGAACATGGAAATCCCTGATGCTGTATTACTGGAGAAATCCTTGTTAATGGAAAAATATATTAAAAGAGTGGAAGTATCAACACAAACGACAGACTGTGGGACGCTGGCCATTGCCCCGGGGATTAACACTTGGGAGAAAAAAATCAAACAACGCAAACACAGCAAGACGTTAGAAAGCAGACTACTGATTATTCTGGCGACAACGCCACCAAGGACCATGGAACAGCCCTTAAGTGACATTGAGGGGAGTCTCAAGGAAAATGAGGACCAAACAGCGTCTCAAAAAGGTAGCTTCCTTATGGTCTCAACAAGGACTTCAATCTTAGCTACCTTTATGAAGTTACATGAGGACGCAACTGATACTTTAAAAAATCATACTACGCTACTGGCCATGGTCCACTCAAAGACGATTTTCATTGAAGGCTTCATTACGGCCTTACAAAACAACATGAATAACGTTGAACAGCGAATCTCCCAACTCTTACAGTCCATATTAGAGCCAATAATAAAGGAAAAAAGTGACAGATGGAAGTCCCTGAGAAGGGAAAACTCATTAGGGAACCTGACAAACCAGTCAAGTTAATTCCAGATACAGCGGAGGAACAGTTTGGAAATGAAAAGGCAAGAGTTCAACTGCCAAGAGATGAGAGCCCAGAAACTCCAGGCTTCAAAAACATTAAAGAAGGATCCCAGAATATTATAACAACACCACAAATCACTAATACAGCATTAAAAGAAGGCAGCCCGGCGATAGCGGCATTATTGATAATGCCAGCGCCTACAAACAACCTCAAACTGGTGGATAAACCGCAGGAGGCAACAACTGACGAAGAATCTGTAAATCCCCCTCAACTTAACAGCTCAAAAACAAAACAGGGCACCCAGCCTCAAGAGAATGGGAAATTATCGGAGGCTAGATGAGCATCTCAGAAAATGAAAAATGCCGGAAAGGAGCCCCTAATTGCCACAAAGGAGTCCTGGCCTGCCGCCAGTGATAGACAAACAAAGCTAGGGGCAGATGACTGCCAACTACCTAATGGTAACAATCTAACAATTGGCCCAGTAAATACTCTCAATTTGGGGAACACAACGGGTCCTCAACCCATTGGGGAGTACGACATAAATGAATCGATGGAGCCAAAAATGTGCAAAATATTTTTTTTAAAAGGAAAGGCTGTTCCAAACAAACAACTAGTGGCATCTAAGAAGCCTGCTCTGAAGAACATGCACCCAGAAAGAAGGACAGCTAATACGGACTGAGAAAAAAACAAAAAAACAAGCACCTCAGAGGACCCGAAAATCGAACAAAAGTAGATCCTTCATTAGAAATGTAACTGTGCCAAAAGAAGGATGGGTAGCAAGTGCTACCAAACCAGCTAACAAGGAGAACAAAAAATTATTATCTCCCGAGGAAAACAGTACCCAACCAGAAGGACCAATATTGCTGGACCACTCTGACATAGACTTAATGGATCTATCCACCTACCCAATTACTGAAGAGGATACATCAACGTCAGAAGCTGAAACACCTTCTGAGGAGCTGTCTGACAATGGTAACAAACAAGAGGAGATAGACGAGTCGTCCACTGAAGAAGACGCCCAAGCTGATCAACTGACAATTAAAACACAGACAGCCAGTCATAAACTAAAAACACAAAAATGTGGTACCGGCAAAAAAAAGAAAAAAACAGAGTAAAATCCGCCTAGGGGAACCAATGCCAATGGAAAAGAAAATCCCGAGACCATGTACTGACAAGCCAATAGAAGATATCGCTAATGAGTCGGCCGCCAAAGGTCATACCCCATTATCAAATATAGGGGCTTTACCTACGAAACAAATTTTCAATGGCTTAAACCAGGAGGACAATAGCAACACACAAAAACAACAAAACAAAGGCAACATAGGCAACAAAGAACGACTCTGTAACCCTCAGGGAACCTTTCATTTTAGGCAAAAGTCATCAGAGAGGGGAAGAGGACTATCTCTGGAGAGAATTTTACACCTAAACGATGGTCTGATTTTAAATCGCAACAATGTGATGAGACGATTTCATCGCATTCCTGCCCTAAGTCTAATCAACTCAAATGACCTTTCACTAATCAAATTCCCTGACAAGAAATATATGGATAGAGTGCATGCCCACATTGGCTCAAAAATTGTCTACCAACTACTCCTGGCGGAAGTGCTTACGCTGCGTTCTATGAACTTTGACTTAAGTGAGAAAACTGAAACATGAATCACGAAATTAGAAAAAGACCCCTTAGAACAAAAAAGGAAATCTCAATTCTAAGAGGCCTACGATACTCACAAGAAATCTGTGTTCCAGAATCAGAAAAAGGAGTTAGCAAATGGAGACCAAGCAAAATGTAAAAGGCTGGCTAATCTAGCGGCTGAAAGAATGAAAGAGCAATAACGTCTAAGGGAAGTAAAAAAAAAAGACTGGTTACTGACAACATGGAACACACGAGGATTCAGCCATCTGTTAACACAAAACAAACTTGGAAATAAGTCGGAAGTCATATGCCTGCAAGAAACGTGGTTAAGACAAAGGGCCTCATCATGAGCTTGGCGGTAACCCTTAAATGTGAGGATAGCGCTTTTACTGCCACATTTAAGGGTCTGCCAGATCATGGCCTTGGCGGATTTCCACCCAGCTCTGAGCTGGGGGGAAATCTGAGGCAAATTTGCTGATTTTTAGTGCTATTACCACCTGCGGGAAACCCGCCTGCGGTAATAGCGCAAATTTTCCCCATTGGGCCCAAAGGGGAATGAGAAATTCTCGAATGGGCCTAATGGGGAATGGGCACTAACCGTTCCACCAAACCCGTTCCACCAACGGGAATGGGCACTAACTGTTCCACCAAACCTGTGATCCAGCGCTAATAGAGCTGGAGGGTTTGGCGATAGGGCTAATAGCGCCAACGGTAATACCTCCGGCATTACTGCCCAACTCGTGATGAGGCCCAAAGTCTGCTGATAGAAGGTTACTATGTTTTCACAAAGCCAGCACTGAAAGGTCCCAAAGGAAGACACATGGCAGGGTTAATCATAGCCATCAAAAACTATCTGAACTGGGAGCTGCTGAACTGTGTGAAGCCCTCCCCTTATATTTTGATGGTGGTGGTCCATATTCCAAAAGCGCCTGAAGCGAGACGACCCCAGATACTAATTCTAATTAACTTCTATTGGACCCCGGGGAAAGAAAAGAACAACACCCTTCCAGCTGTAATTCGGCTGCTAATCGATGAGATAAAAATTACCTGATCCCCTTTTAATCATTGTCGGAGATTTAAACTACACATGTATAGACAAAAAGACCAATATACTAATCGACGAAACAATGAACATGATACCAAAACAGAAACGGGAGTAGCATGGAGAACCGCAATGCAATCGCAAGACTGTATAATTCTAAATGGAATCACAGTTGGCGACACATCAGCAAATCCTACTTGGCAAGGAAGAAAATCAACAGAAATTCTAGACTACGTCTCTCTTTCATCTAAATGTCAAACTTCATTAAAAAACTAGAAGTTAGACCAACGGAGTCCAGTGACTACAACCTGGTCACGCTAACCTTCTCCAACCTAGCTCCTAATATACAAAACCATCAAGAACGCTATCAATTAATCTGGGCAGAAATAGGCTAAAAATTCAACCGGCCAAAATTCCAGTCCTGAACGACAAATTATCGAACACAATCCTACAGTTAAACCAGAAAACACCTTTGCAAACAATTTACTACATGCCGTTACTTAAAATCTTTGAAATCACTATTAAAACAGGCTGTAACAAACCGACAATGTCACACCGGCACGTATACGTAGAGCAATCATGTTAAAGAAAAGAGAACTAAGGAAAAACCTTAAAGAACTCCATAAAACAAATATAATATCTACTGTAATGGAGGCTTGTAAAATCAAATAAAAATACCATAACTGGTTGTCAATGCACAAAAAAACAATGTTAAGTTGTTAAGTCAAAATTCCCAACGAATGTTAGCGACCATCGCAAACAGAAACACTGCAGGCACCTGGAGGCTGATAAATGAAATATATACTCTACAAGACGCTTTAACAGAAAACCCTATTCCAGGGTCCCAGTGGGTCCCAGTGGCTAAGCTACTACAATCAGCTGCAAGATCCAATATGTACTAACATCCGGAAGTTTACCAAAATCCTCGAAGGAGAGCGTAGTGGTTCCCATTTTTAAGAATGGTCTGAGAACGAATCTGGAAAACTATAGGCCAATAGCATTATTAGACGTGGCTGGTAAGATCTTCGTCTCTATACTGCTAAAAGCCTTAACAAAGATCAATGGCAATCAGGTTTTGTAAAAGGCAGAGGAGCCCAGTTGAACATCTTTATATTAAACGTACCCAAATTCGGAACTTTGAGAAATAACGACTCAAGGTTTTTCATGGCCTTTATAGATCTCTCTAAGGCTTTTGACACAATCAAAAGACCAGATTTATGGAAAAAATGAATATATTGGAACTGCCCTGAAGTGGTCTTAGAGAACATCAAAGACCTTCACGAAGATACTTCAATTAAAGTGAGATTTAATAAACAAGGCCTGCTGTCAGAGAATATACCTACCAACATTGGGTTACAATCTCTTCATATCTGACATTGACAAAACTTTTTCATCGGCAAGAATCTTTCCACCTAATACCGGGAATACCGGTTGGAAGGCTAATAATTGCCAACAATATAGTTCCGATTGACCAGACGCCCAGAGGGTTGCAACATCAACTGTCAGCTCTTCAGACCTATGTGGATGCCAATAATATGACAATTAATCCAGAAAAATCCAGAATTCTGAGATTTGGCAAATCCAGCAGAGCAAAAGAGATGAAAAAATGTGTATGGATGTTAAAAAGTAAGAAAATATTATAAGTAACGTCTTTTACCTATTTGGGTGTCTGTATCAACAACGACAGAAACGAGGCCCCAAGAATCACTGACCTCAGAAATAAGATGAAAAACATGGGCAGCCAAGCAAAAATGTTGTTAAAACTATTAAGCAGATTCTCTATGGCCCCGTTGGTGGCATTTTACAGAGCAAAGGTGTTATCTATCTTAAAGTACGGAGTAGTAACCTCCTTTCTGCTATCAGCTAAAATGTGACGGATATCGGAAGGGATATTTTGGAGGATGGTACTTCGACTCCCTAAAACCTATCCTATCCAAATAATTCGGAAAGAACTGGCCCTAACATCGCTGAAAGCAATTGCAGAGTGGAAAGTTATCTCGTTCTACTGTAAATGCCTGGAAAAACCGTTGTTGGGCGGATTTAAAGCCCTGAAAAAAGCTATCAAAGACCATACAGCGCCGACACTCTCAGAATGGAAAACAACCTGTAACGCCATCCTAGTAAATCTGAACGAAACGGAAGACTCTCTATCCAAAGATCCAGATTGGGTGAAGAAAAAAATGTTCATTTACGATTGGATTGAAACGCATGAGGAAATTTCCAAATAACATGGATACAAAGACTTCTGGGCTAATCCTTATAAACGAAACAGATTGCCAAAATATTTGACTCTTTTCCAAACTGGTTTTTGAGGTCCACTTATCTACGATTTCGGCTGAATACCTTGCCTTGCAGAGACAACCATTATAGGAGAAGAGACAAAAACGAGCCTAAGCATTGCAGATTGTGCCAAAACTTAAATGTAACAGAATCTTTGAAACATCTGACACTTGAATGTCCGGCGCTTACAAACGAAAGACATCTCTACTTGGGTGAAATTTGGAAAGACTACAACTTGAGAGAGACACCTGGTGGATAATTCTTCTTGAAGGCGTGAAAATGCGCATTAATTTAGCATTGGCAAAATTTGTACTGATGATCTTTAAGAACATTGAAAATTTGTCTTTGGGGGAAATAAGGGAACAATGAACTCTAGATCCCCAAAATCTCCATCTGTCTATTGCCGGCTGAGCTGCAAAACATCGAGGGTGAAGAAACACTGAACAGGACACAGGCTTGCTTTGATTTCTTCTTATTAGAACTGCATTAATGGAGACTATTTGATATTAATATGTTGAGACTGACCTTTTTAAAGGTTTTCTTTTTCTCTTCGCTTATTTTTCTTTTTGTATTCTTAAAGCTTTTAATTCTGACAATATTTTCTTTTAGTGATATAACACAAATATCCAAAGGGTTTCAGTTTTGTAAACCAAAGTTCTAAATAAATAAATAAATTATATATATATATATATATGTTCTGAGGACTCAATATGTGTATGTTTTGTTCGCAAGCAAGCTGAAACTGTTCTAAGAACACTCGCGGTGTCCTGAAATGTTTGCAAATCAACAAAATGGGGGTTTCCTGAGGACGCTGTCCGTATTGTTCGTTGTCAAGTTGAATGTGTTCTAAGAACACTCGCGGTGTCCTGAAATGTTTGCAAATCAACAAAATGGGGGTTTCCTGAGGACGCTGTCAGTATTGTTCGTTGTCAAGTTGAATGTGTTCTAAGAACACTCGCGGTGTCCTGAAATGTTCGCAAATACACAAAATGGGGGTGTTCTGAAGACGTTGTCGAACACTCGCTGTGTCCTGAAATGTTCGCAAATATGAATGGGGGGGTTGTGGCTGGCAAGTTGAATGTGTTCTAAGAGCACTTGCGGTGTCCTAAAATGTTCGCATATAAACAAAATGGGGTGTCCTGAGGACGCTGTCCATATTGTTCTCTGTCAAGATGAATATGTTCTAAGAACACTTGCGGTGTCCTGAAATGTTCGCAAATAAACAAGATGGTGGTGTTCTGAAGACGCTTCTAAGAATACTCGCAGTGTCCTGAAATGTTCGCAAATAAACAAAATGGGGGTGTCCTGAGGACGCTGTCTGTATTGTTGTCTGTCAAGATGAATATGTTCTAAGAACACTTGCGGTGTCCTGAAATGTTCGCAAATAAATAAGATGGTGGTGTTCTGAAGACGCTTCTAAGAATACTCGCAGTGTCCTGAAATGTTCGCAAATAAACAAAATGGGGGTGTCCTGAGGACGCTGTCCGTATTGTTGTCTGTCAAGTTGAATGTGTTCTAAGAACACTCGCGTTGTCCTGAAATGTTCACAAATACACAAAATGGGGGTGTTCTGAAGACGTTGTCGAACACTCGCTGTGTCCTGAAATGTTCGCAAATATGAATGGGGGTTGTGGCTGGCAAGTTGAATGTTTAAAAAAGAACACTCGCGGTGTCCTGAAATGTTCGCAAATAAACAAAATGGGGGTGTCCTGAGGACGCTGTCCGTATTGTTCTCTGTCAAGTTGAATGTGTTCTAAGAACACTCGCGGTGTCCTGAAAAGTTCGCAAATAAACAAGATGGTGGTGTTCTGAAGACGCTTCTAAGAACACTCGCGGTGTCCTGAAATGTTCGCAAATAAACATAATGGGGGTGTCCTGAGGACGCTGTCCGTATCGTTCTCTGTCAAGTTGAATGTCTTCTAAGAACACTCGCGGTGTCCTGAAATGTTTGCAAATAAACAAAATGGGGGTGTTCTGAAGACGTTTCTAAGAACACTCGGGGCGTCCTGGAATGTTTGTAGGGGGTGTTCTGAAGGCATAGTCCGTATTGTTCACTGGCAAGTTGAATGTGTTCTAAGAACACTTGCGGTGTCCTGAAATGTTCGCAAATAAACAAAATGGGGGTGTCCTGAGGACGTTGTCCGTATTGTTCTTTGTCAAGTTGAACGTGTTCTAAGAACTCTCGCGTTGTTCTGAAATGTTCGTAGAGGGTGTCCTGAAGATGCTGTTCGTATTGTTCGATGGCAAGTTGAATGTGTTCTTAGAACACACGCGGTGTCCTGAAATGTTCGCAAATAAACGAAATGGGGGTGTTCTGAGGACACTGTCCGTATTGTTCGTTGTCAAGTTGAAAGTGTTCTAAGAACTATTGCGTTGTTCTGAAATGTTCGTAGGGGGTGTCCTGAAAACGCTGTCCGTATTGTTCACTGGCAAGTTGAAAGTGTTCTAAAAACACTCATATTGTCCGCGGACATTAAAAGTTTCCATAGACCATAGTTGAAATGTTTGACTCTATGGATGTGATATGCTGCGGTGGTTGTGGCCAGGGCATTGAGTCTTGGGTGCATGGCCATTTGGCCATTTGGCCATGCACCCAAGACTCTATGCCCTGGCCACAACCACCGCAGCATATCACATTCATATTTGCTTATAACTTTGGGTGAAAAACAAATGTATAAGGAACAAAGGTATTAGATACTATGGATGTGATATGCTGCAATGGTTCTCCCTATTATTGTATACTTACTGTTTGGTCTAGTAACCGGAGTACATGTATTTCTTGTTAATTTCTGTGATAAAAGAAAATAGCATGTTAGTATTAGTATTTTGTAATGACTTATTACATTGAATAATCAACATACTTTTTTTTTTTGGACAATCATATTTAGTAGATTACAAATCAGAGTACTGTGCAATTTGCTCAGTTTCTGTATTGGTTGCTAAAATCATTGGGTCTGTGGGAGAAAAAAAAATCCATGTTGGATTAAAAAAAAACCCTTTTTCTGTTATGCTACAGTTTGTTTGTTTGTTTTCAGTGTTCACTTGTTGTTTCTGGCTAATGCTTTATACTTTGGCTTGTTGCATTTTTTTGGAGCAGTAACATATTATTTATTTGTTTGGATATTTTGGAGCAGTTAGATACCAATTGGCGTATTCTAACTGTATTTTTTTGATATATTTTAGTGGTATTGATTTATCTATTTAGATATTGTTAAATTTTGGGGCAGTTAGATACCAATTGGCGCATTCTAACTGTGTATTTTTTGGTCTAATTTAGTGGAATTCATTTATCTGATTAGTTGTTGTAGAATCTTTGAGCAGTTAGATAGCTTTTGGAGTATTCTAACAGTTTATATTTTTTTAACACAAGTTTACTTCGGGTTTAAATACAGTTTAGTTATCAAATTTTGGTTTTAAGAACATCAAATAAGCGTTTTTATGATTTGCTGGTAATCTCTGCTTTAGAGTAATGGTACTATCATTACATTCAAACCATCCACATTTCTTTTTTATATATGCAGTGTAGTGTCCTGAATTGGTTGTGGCTCCTGCGTGGTAGATTATACCTATTGTTGTGAAGGTTTTCTTACCAAGTGATATTTGACCATGTGTGAATCCAGTCAGCTTGTAGTTGTTTTTGGTACCATCTGCATTGTAACGTAGAAGCATTAGTATTATGTATTTACTATGTGTTTGTATTACTAACGTGGAGCGATTATCTGAATTGCAGGTAGAGCATAATCTACCATGGTTTGCATTTTGTACAAGTCGCTGAAATGGAATGGATTCACAATTTGGTATTGATATATATATGAATCGTTCATTGGGGATTTGTTCTTGTGTCACATTGTTGCAGAGAGTGCATGTATGTTTCCACATGTATGAAATCTAAAAGATTTCATTTATAGGTATGTTTTTGTTTTCCAGTACTTGTAGTAAGTACATTAGAAATTCTTGTGGATCTTCCTGTGAGTTTATAGTGAATTTCACCATTCCAGCACAGTAGTCCAATTGTTGTCTTATTCCATAAACACTATACGTGTTGTCAGGATTCTTTGCTGCATTTTTGTGAAGTACTAACATTTGCAAACACAATGGGTCTGTACTGTGTAAGTAAATGTTGCCAACAATTGGTGGTAATTGAAATAGAATATTCATTGCTACATTTGCATAGCAACTTACACCAACTATATTTGAGAATTTAAATGGTCCAGGTAGTTCTGTATCTAACTGCTTTTTTTGAGTTTGTCTTCCTTCTTTAAAGAAGTACCTGGTTTACTTTCCCTAATTGATTCTTTTTTGCTTGTGGTACTTGATGAAGTATTAGTTTCTTTTACTCTCTTTGGAGGATTTGCAGTGACATCCTGTTGCATTTCTGTTTGATTTATTTTTCTTTTATAGCGTTTTACTTTTTGTGGAACAGAATATGTGTTTAGGTGGGGGGTGTATAGTGAGCGAAGTCTATTGTATTCTAAAATGCAAGGAATATCAGCGTTTATTTTACTTGCATCAAAGTTGATTAGAAATAGACGGTCAAGTGTACGTAAGCATGATAGTCCTATGTAGCTCATGCCTTCTTTAAAGACTGTGTTACCAATATCTATAATTGCTTTGTCTAGGGTAAGACCTTGTGATTTATGAATTGTGACTGTGTATGCAAGAGTTAGAGAAAATTGTTCTCTGCGTACATACATATCTTTGAAGAGAAGGAATCTAGCTGTTGAGCGTCCTATCCTTTTTACTTCTGAAACTTTGTCAAAGAGTATATTGACAAACTGAATTTTGTTGTCGCGTGGGTATGTTTGAAAGCCAACAACTGTACCCGGTGCTCCATTAACTAGTTCTTGGTCTACGTCAAGGTTACGTTTAAGCATTACTCTGCAATTTAAGGATAATTTTAATATCTTTTCTAAGCCTGCTGTGTTTGAGATTGATTTTTCTAAACTATTTAGTCTTGTTGTGGTTTGGTCACACATGGGTAGTGTCATACCATGTACATCTAGTTTGTCTGTGGTGCTAATTTCCATGATTGGTTGCATTTCTTTACTTAGCATGATTTCATTGAATTTGAAACAGCTTGCAAGAGTTGGCATTAAGGCCATACAATTGACATTTTTGTGGGATAATTGTTCCATAACATCTGTAGCACATCGCCATAAAGTGCATTTATGTGCCGGGTTTTTAATATTGCTTCTGCTTCTTTAGAAAGTATACCAACTCTGATACTTTTTAAAATGTTGGCATAAGTGAGATCTGGAGATTGCCGCATGTTTTCTGTTAATTCTCTGTATTGAAAATGTTGCCAAAGGATGACATTTCCAATGCTGCCAACAGTTTTATGGCAGAGTTTGTGTCCTAATGTTTTAAAAATAGGCTCACCTTTTACTGGTGTTAATTGAAGCAGATCTCCAAAAACAATAATGTGTTTTCCTGCAAAGAGCTCTTCATAGTCTGTTTTGAGTACTTCTTGTAATCTGAGGTGAATCAAAGCTAACATCAGGTTGGAGACCATGCTCACTTCATCTATTAATAGCATTTTCATTTGTTTCAATACTCTGCGTAGTTCCATTGCAGCTTCTGCAGAAAGTTTGTAATAGTCTAATTTGTTCTGGTGTTCCACTGGTAATAGTAGTAATCGGTGTAATGTAACACCACCTATGTTGTAGGCATCTAAACCTGTGGGGGCAGTGACAACAGCTGACAGTTTGTTGTTTGTCAATTGTTGAAGGAACGTACTAATGATTTTGATTAGGAATGTTTTGCCAGATCCAGCTCCACCACTGACGTACAGTAGTATAGGTTTATAATTATGGCAGGAACATTCATTATTTTCATGTTTTACACCATGTGCAATTTATTTTGTTACTTCTTGAAAAATGCTACGTTGCTCATTGTTTAGTTTTGATTGTAGTATAGTTAAGTCTTCTTTATCTTCATACTGACACATGGTGTTTTCTACTTCTATCATAGCTAATTCTGCCTCATTTATTATTAGTGGTTCTCCCAGTGGTTCTTGGCTTCCTATTACAGAAGGTTGACAATTGTCAGGAGTGTCGTTATCTAGTTGGGCTTGGATTTCTTCATCTTGTTGCTGTTCATTGTGCAACATTGTTTTGTACTGTGTAAAGTTTACATCAGTTATAGTGCTTTCATTTGCTTTGAAAGCATCCTCATATGAGTCATAGTTATCTAGTATGTGTTCTTCTTTTCTCCAGGTTTTGAAGAGTTGTAGCAGGGACATGTAACATACTTCTTTATGTTGAGGAGTCTTTAATGACAATTTGATATGATTAATTAAACTTGGTTTAGTGAGTTTAACTAAGCTGCCTTCACAGTTTGTCACTCTATATTTACCTTTTCTTTCATCAGGTTTCATATTATTTTTGTATGTGTAGTTTTGGGCTATGTGGTATAGACACATGTTTTCCAAAGTATTACTTCAGTTTGGGTAGTATGTGTCCAATAAATTGTTTTTTAAAATGTCTTAGCTGTTGGGATCACATTTGGCTATTGTTTCTATATCTTCATATGATTTTAGAACTCTTTTTCTAGATTTAGCTGGACCAAGACTTAGCCATACTATATTTTCAGATTTACCATACAATGCAGCACCAGTTAAATGATCAGCTGATTCATATGATCCACATTCTCTATGGGTGAGCATTTTTATGCCCAAGCTGTATAATTTCTGAGACACTGTTTTATCTGATGACAGGTCATTCTAGAGGTCTTGGAGCTCTGTCTTTTCTGCTTTAGTTAAGTATGCTGTGACATATCGTGCAACTGCAGTAGAATTGTCTGCAATCTACTGCACATCTATGTTTGCATTCCATAAGTGGGCAATGATTGCATTATAATCATTGATATATTTTTCTTCTTCTTTTCGTTTTATGTAATATGTATTTTTAGGTGACTTACCTTTAACACTATATCTAACTGAAGACATGAGGTTGTTCACTTGACCTGTAACTGGTCTACGGAAACCAAATCGGCATTTGGTGTAGTATTTCCCTTTGTTTTTGTATTGGCAACGACAATATTTTCCACATTTGTGTCTTTGAAATTGTAAAATCTGTGCATGAAGATCACCATTTGTGGCTTCTGATGGAATTTCACAAGTGACATATTTTTCAATAAACTGTAAAACAGTGGCATCACTGTCTTGACCAAATTTAGGAGCATCTTTAATCCATAAAAGCATGTGGATATGTGGTGCTCCTCTGGCTTGGTATTCTTTTCTCCAAAACAAGTGTTGCACTTCTCCAAGGGGAGGAACAGTTTTATTATAAATAAAATGTAGCATAGCAGTGAAGGGATGGTGAAAATATCTTGAAACATTCATAGGATCCAAAGAACAAAGTTCTCCAGGTGTTAGTATATCTATGTTTGTTTTGTTTTTATTTGATATGCGTAGGAAATCATGTAAATCTTCCCATGCATATTCTGCACAACTTAATGTAACAAACCAAGTGGGTGGGCCAAAGTTTCTGATCATACACCTTACATCACCATGAGGTCGAAACCAGTACTCTTTAGTACCACGCATATTTGCTAATAGATTTGTAATATTTGATTGTAAAACCTCATCCTTTTGTTGCACTTTTTCTAATAATTGTGTAGCTGTCATATTTTGAAAGTGTGATCCTGATTTTAATATGTGTGCAACTCCGTAACATAAAGTTGCTAGTTCACTTTCAAAGAGTAGGTGGAATATCTATTCCACATTTTCTCTAAATCTGGGATCTTCAGAATACATCCGTAATGAGCGGTATTCTGAAGCTGATATTTGAATAGGTCTATCATCATACCTTCCTTCTTTGCCAGTAGGAAAGAGTAGAGGAAAAGCACGTGCTTCTATACTTTTTTCCCATATGCTGATTGGCGATCCTTTTGTTTGACGCATTTGGTACGTTTCCAGTACATCTTCTATGGTGTCATTAGCGTGCAAAGGATGAATTGCATAATGGTCTAAAGTATTTGATATTGTAGCAGGATCTAGTAGCTCAAATTAACCAGCTTTTTGTGTTTCTTGAATTATTTCAGTTGTATCTTTCAAGTTTTCCTCAATATTAATTTCGTTGTAATATTCATTATTCTCTTTAAGATATTGGAAGGCTTGTCTAACTTTATATAAATCTACCAGCTGTTGCCATATTTTTTTATCTTTTGTAGGTACTCCATTTACTAAGATAATTAAAGATTGCTGCATTTCTATTAGATCTAATCGTAAATAAACTACTTTTCCACGAATGCCTTTTACCAATTCAGAGGGAGGTAATTTTGCTGTTTTTGGTTGAAGGCGTATTATTGCTTGAAATGGCTGTACTGTTTGAATTATGATGCTCTCATATACATGAAGTTGTTGTAGGGGTTTTGGTACTGGGTATAATTCCAAATTATTTGTGATAGCACGTGAAGGAGTTTGGTTGTTGTCAAGTTTTGTAGTGCAGTAACTGCAAAGTATTAAGGGCTCAGTTATTTCGTATTTGTTTTCTGCTACAAGGTAGAGAGCTAATTCAAACCATTTAGAATCTTCATTGTCTTCTATTTTGTATGATAGGTCTACAGTTTTTGTGTTCCTTTTTTAAAAAGTTCTACGGCAACATACACATACATGGTTTGGTACTTCAGCCGATGTACTTTTAAATTTTAGTATTTCTTTTTTGTATGTGTTTAGCAAAAGGTTGCCATGTGTAGAATTGTTGCTTAATAGGTTTAAAGCTATTCCATTCTGTAAATGGCTTTCACTTCCAAAATATTTTTTCTGGATATAGTCAATTACTTCAAGTAGGTCTTTTGCCATGTAGAAGGATGTTATTTAAATTTGCTAGTGCTAAAGCAGGACTTTTAGCATAGTACAGTTTATAGACTAGATTTCTTATAGTTGAATGATGTGTTTATATTCTTTTGATATCATGGAAAGTGGTTTTACAAGTAGGTCCTGTAATGCAGGCCAATGAATGTACTTGCGCACTGGACAGCTATCCATATTTTGCAGTAATTTAATTCTGATTTTGTCTTTGCTTTTTACATATTTATTGAGGAATTGGCGTAAAGATTTGAAACATTGTTTGGGAATGTTACACATTGACATGCATGGCCATTTGTACACTAGACGTTCTGATTTAGTTGAATGGAGGGGTAATTCTAAGTTTTCAGGGTATATTTTTGTAATGAGTACTTCTTGTTCCATTATGGTATTATTCACTTTTTCATAACCTCGACCACTGCTATGTATGGCAATTGCATTTGTTTGCTTTTGTTTGTACGCTTTTTCATTAAAATATGGTTCTGTGCTCGTAGTGTGATTCCATTCACCTCCGCAGATACTTAAGAAGTTATTTCTGTTGACCTTTCGCTTATTGAGAAGTATTTTTTGTAATTTAGTTATTAGTTTTGTTAGTGGTGTCATTTTGTTTAACAGTAAAATAAATGACTTTCTTTTGAGAAGAATTGCACTGTCCATCAATGCTTCTAAGATTAATTTCCTATGATAGGTTTTAAGCATTGAACCTGATTTCTCTCCTGTTTTAATAAAATTTTGAAGGACTTTGTGACGGTGCATTTTGGCTAAAATACTTTTCTTGGTATGCTTACTGTGCACTATATTAAAATTTAAAGAAGTAGTTTTATCTGTAGTGATAGCTGATTTTCTGTTAATTGTTTTTTGGTTTGTTTTACATTTTGATAGAGGAGGCAAAGTTTTTGTACTTGAAACTTCTTGTGTTTCACTAAATGACTGTATTAGCTGTTTTGTTTCAACTTTTTTTTACAAATTCTGCTAGAGATGGATTATGTTGGACACTTTTATTTTCATTTGCTCTACTTCTGCGTTGCTTTGTACGGACTTGACTTTTGGTAGGCATTCTTTAGGGTCTGTTGAAAAAAATAAAGAAGGTATGGTTTGGGGTGTTCTGCAATGTATGTGTGCTGTGTGCATGAGTGTTTGAGTAAGATGATAAAGATGTATGTAATGGTGTGTGATTGTGCATTGGGAACTACAACTATTAGGGATAGGTATTCTTGAATTTGTGTGTTACTAAACTGGGGATCAGATGACAAAAAAAAGTAAGCTAGTGGTGTGGAAAAGTACAAATAGTAAATGTAATGTATACAATTAAAACAGTTGTTTGTTCTATAATATGAAAATTGCAGCGATTCAGTTGGGTAATTTGTCTGTCCAAAATAGGAATTTGTGGGCCATTCTGGCTGTAAATCGCTGTTTAAGACATTTGGACAAAATGGCAAACAATTTCTATTTTTAGGCACAGAAATAGCTTGTATTAACTTTACAGTATGTTTGAGTAATAATACAAATATTATGGTGATATTCTACTTACTTTTTTTCTTAAATTAACAGGTAACTTCTTAGTTCTTCTTTGTTCTTCGAATTCGGCTGCTTCTTTTCAGGAGACTGGTCTTCACTGCAATTGTAGAAGATTCAAATTAGTAACTTTGTTTGTATATAGCGCTGTTTTTAATTTAGATATTGATTTTTTTAATTGAAATCCTCAGCGCCTTCTTCAAAACCATTAAACTAATTTATTTACATAAGATACATTGCATCAGTTCAGTACATATGATATGTTCTTAATGAACAAATTGTATTAATTGACTAACTGCAGCAAAAAAAATATCTTTACTATGTTTTGTGAAATTTATAATATACCAGTGAATACCACTATTTCTGTAACTAAGCTGTTCTAGGTAATAGCGCCTCAATGTCATGTCTAAATTAAAGTAATTAAGTAAATAAATAAAGAAAAACAAAATATGAAATTGTATAAGTATTTTTTTAAAGATTTAAACATAGATTGTGCTTGCATGCAATTTTGTTTGAATATATGTAGTCTATATATTTCATTTAAAAAATGTTAGTTTAACATGATTTGAGTGTGTGTATATAAAGAAAGTAAATAGTATAAAGGTTTATAAGTGATAGTTGATTTTGGGAAATTGAAAAAAATACAGTAAATTCATTTTACAGATTACACAAGCTAAAAGTCTGTTTGAAAATGTGTTCATCTACTGTACAGAAAATATGCATACCTGAATTTTCTGTTCATGCATATGGATATTCATGGAGCTGCAAGTAGAAATCATGGAGACTTGTACAGTATTTCTGGTAGATGGTGCTTGCCAATGATATGACACTTGTACTCAGAGAGATTCACAGTACATTTGCAGTACTGATCTATGATGATGCAGTTAGATGTAGAGGTCTTGAATGTGATTGGTGCATGGTCATGTGACTTCTTAGCTACATCCAATGAGGGAATGGCAGAGAGATTGAAGTGGAAATGGTAGAAGGGCTGTTCATGTTACGATATGTCCGCGGACATGGCAGTAGTTCGCGAACATCGGGAGTTACATCCGGGGATTTTTGGGTTCAGAAGTCATGCAAATGAGAATGAGTTCTGAAAGGGATTGGTCAGGAAAGTTTAGTGGGTGTGTTGTGCCAGAAGAGAGTTTCTCATATACTGTTTTTGCTGAGAGAACAACAGGTAGCTATTTCTGTGTGTTCTAGGAAAAAGATTGAATGGATTTTGGGAGATTCATGGATATATTGGTTGAAGGTGCATGCAGAAAGCTGTGGAGTAGCTGTAGATCTTGGATTCCCACATGTGGAAGTACACTGGCATGGAGTACGTGGAATGAAGTGTTTGGACTTGCTACCTCTTTGTGCTACTTTGGAGACAGAGCAACATCCAGACATAATTGTAATTCATTGTGGAGGGAACAGTTTAGGACATGTGACTGGAATTTTATTGCAATTTGCTATGAAAGAAGGACTTGGGAAGGTTATGGACATATTTCCTAATTCTCAAGTGATATTTTCACGGATTGCGCAGAGACAAATGTGGCTTGGTTCTTTTTCATTTGGTCCACAAATGGAAAAAGCAAGGCACAATGTTAATAAAGCTGTTTGTGCCTTTCTAAAAGATTTTGGCATGTCTTCTTTTCACAATGAAAATATTCTGTTTCGTAGTACAAACATTTTTCGCAGAGATGGAGTCCATCTTACTTATGGTGGCAATCAGATTTTTCTGAGAAATTTACAAAATGCATTACAACCTTTTTTGGAATTACAACATCCATTTTGAAGTAGGTGTTAAGCATTTATAATTTTTGACTTACAAATACCTCCCAAAGGCTCTTGCCAGAGCCACCACTTCCTCCCAGAGAAAATTGCAATGTTTGTGATAGGGTAGCAACCCATTTTTTTAAATGTTCGCGAACTGTCCGCGGACTTCTAAAAAATACAAAGGGCCTTGCTTCATTTATTTTCACTTCTATTTTGTAACTGTGAAAGGCGGCTCTGAAAAGAGCCTTATTTTTTTTTTGATTTTTGATATTTTGTATTTTTTTGTTTTTTTTATATACATGACACACTAGGAGAGGAGAGGAAAAGAAGGTAAAGGGGGGGCACCAACCACAGGGATAAGGAAGGGCGAGCTGAGAGAGGAAGATGTAGAGTGGGTTTTATTTGGGTAGTGAGCAGATCTTCTCGTGCTCTGAGACATTAGTCTCAAAAGCACTACGAAGTCTCTCCCCCCTACAGAGTACTGTGTAACAGTACATACATACAACTGTGACCCTCGAAAGGTAAGGGTCATCAGCATTCTGTATGGCCTGTGAGGCAGCTTGAGGAAGACGCTGTCCCACAGAGGTGGTCCTTGTGGTGACAGGATCAGAAACAGAGGATGAAGTAGAGGAAATCAACCTGCTATGTTCTTCGCAAGGTACAACCCTGCGAATAGCCCCAGAGTGAAATGACCTCAGGTGTTGCTTCATAGTAGTGGTCCCAAAGGTGTACTTACGGTGCTTCCCGCGACTGAGTATCATTTTGTACTCATTGCAGGTAACACCGTTCGCACGAGCCTTAGGACCATTCCCATGAATGGTAAATAACCGCCACACCCAAGACTCACACCTAGTGCGGGTAGTAGGGATTTCCTCTACCTCATTCTCATAATCCTCTTCTTCCTCCACTGCATCCTCACTACTGTTCCCCTCTTCAGGTCCTTGGGGAGGTGGTGGTGGTGGAGGGGGTGGGGTGGTGCTGAAGCAGGTGCAGCACCAGGTGGCAGTAGTTCAGCCATGGATACCATCTCGATGATGGTGTAATCTGCAGGTGGCAGCAAAAATCGCTATGTTCTGAAGAATAGCCAGAAACACAATGAGAATAAGCTCCAGGGCGTGGTCTTTTATAGGGGTGCGTGTGTGTTGTCCGCGGACAGGCGCGCTGTCCGGGGACAGATCAAACACAAAAAAAAGTTCAAAAAGTTTCAAAAGGTATTTAGAAACTCAGGATTACTATGTGGGACTTGTGCCATGGTGAGATTTTATTGAAAAATATGATGTATTAATTAAAAATGTACTTTTATATTGTTCAGGGACAAGAACAGTGTCCGCATTCAGAACACGCGATCAGCGTGGGCGCGGTCATATGATCCGTTCGCGAACAAGTCCGCGAATGAAGCGCATGTCCGCAGGACACCAAATGCATGGAGATTGGTTAGCGCATGCGTGTTGATGTTCTACGGACACTGTTCGGGTCCTGAAGTAATTAAAAATGCGTCACACGTGAAACGAACATTTCAGGACACTGCGTGTGTTCTTAGAACAGTTTAAACTTGCTAGCGAACAGTAAGGACAGATATAGTGTTCTTCAGGACACATCCAATTTCGTTTATGTACGAACATTTCAGGACACCAATTGTGTTCTTAGAACAGTTTAAACTTGATAGCGAACACTACGGACAGATATAGTGTTCTTTAGGACCTATGAAATTCAGTGAAAAAACTTTGTTAAGGGACGTTATGGTTAAGTTGCGCTGCTAAAAACATTTCAAATTCAGTGAAAAAACTTTGTTAAAGGGATGTTATGGTTCCAAGTAAAACCGAAAAACCCTTGAAATTCGCCAGTTATGGTAAGCTAAGCAACCATAACTCGCGCCACCACCGTGCACTGCTAAGCCAAACACCCAAGACATCAAAGATGACATCACAAATGTCATTGATGAACTATACGAATGTAAGGAAAAGTCAGATAACATACTGTGGAAAAAAGGAAGCTGAAAGTGAGCAAAACATAAAATCAATATTCATCAATGCAAATTATCTGAAAAAGAGAGAGATATAGAAAACATTTGAAGGGCTGAGTCATAAAGGGAATATTTCTATACCTTGCCAAGAAGAGAGCATCAATTATATGGAAAAAGAAGACGAATGGGAAGTAAGAAAGCGAGAATATGAAGAGTGGAAGGATCAAATAACCTGAATCAACTAGAGTTAGGCCCAAAGTGGGAAGCAAGTGGGCCAGTTACAGAAAAGAACTGTATGAATTGCTAAATAAGATGACCAAAGAATCTGGAAAGATCATCTATTAGGAAGATAAGTGTGGAAAGCACCAAGCAGTATAAGGGAGTCATTCTCCTACCACTTTTGTTTTTTTTTAATTCATGATAGGGTCAGATAGGTTGAGTTTGGATGGTGGACACATTCTTTTGACATTGAGAAAGATGACTGGTGACTACCTTTTAGATATGGAATCGCCCATAGCTATAGGTATAGCTAGGCCTTTAAGTGTATTCTTTAATAAAACCTGAAGTAACAATGTCCTTAAAGAGTCTGCATCCTTCTTCTGCTCCTCCACATAAGTCATCTAGGAATATTCCCCTAACTTCCTGTGGTGCAAGGAAATTCAGGGGTCATTTCTACTAGGGTAACACTCATTCCACATGTATTTCTGACTGCAGTGTAGACTCAAAACGAAAGCTGCCACAGTCAGAAATACAATGTTGTTGTATTTGTAAATGCTGTGGTTCTCTCAGCATTTACAAATACAACAACATTGTATTTATGGCTACAGCGGCTTTCGCTTTGAGTCTCCTGGGCTCCCCTGACTAGGGGAGTCCAGGAGCCTCAAAGCGAAAGCCGCCGCAGTCAGAAATACAACATTGTTGTATTTATGGTTTCCGTAGTTTTATAACCATGGCAATCACAAATACAACAATGTTGTATTTAGAATTGCTGCGCCTTTGCTTTTTGCCTTTCATTTTACGTTTTCTGTGCTTCCCTGGGCTCGGAGAGCACCAAAAACATAAAATGAAAGTGTAGGCAGCCTCCTCCATGTGCATCTCTGCTCTGACTACAATAAGCAAAAGCTCCTGGTAGGGGGCTTTTGCTGCGTGTTTAGTGCCGAGAGGCAGAGCTTAACATGAGCTCAGGAAGCTGCCTAAAATGGCAAAATGAATGCTCCCATGTAAACGCTTTGACCCTCATTTGTTCAAATGTTTACATAGGAACTTTCTTTAAAATAATGTTTAATGCATGTTTCTGATTATTGCCCATCTTTTGGGACAATAATATTTTTGAGAGCACTATTCCTTTAATAATATGTGATCTGTGAAAGCCATAGAATGTGTGAAGCAAAAGCAACTTTAGCCGTCCTAATGCCATTTTCATGAAAGATAAACCCAATATAAAAATACCCCGTTCTCACTCTTGATGTTGCACAAAAGTGAAAGGGCTTAGCATTTGTGACACCCAATTTGAAAATGAAAATGTCAGGTATTCATCCTTGTATTAGAAAAGCACAAAAACATTTTCCATCTTGGATGGGTGAACTGACATCCTGTGCCTTCTAGATTGATAGCATTGATTTTTAAGCCCAAACCTGCAGAATTCTGATGCAATTCATTTCAGTCGCATCTGTATATGCCACAAACTTAGAACCCAACATTCCCAATGAAGGGGGTGCATTTATTTTAATGTGGGTAAATCAATGTCAGTTAACGTGTCTGAATATGTTGTTAGAAAATATCAAATGAAATGCAGTATTTCAATTGAAGAAAGTAGATGTGCATAACTGTGATTTTTCTATGCAATATTTTCCCTGGATACTGGAGAAACTGGAGAAACTAAAACTAACTCCCCTACTTGACTGACGCTAATTTTGCATTTATTGTAATTCAGTACAGCACTTCAGGCTGTAGCTGCAAGCAGAACATTTCTACCCAATCAAACCTAGCGTTCGGCTATGCTGCATTCACCAATTATCATATTAGAGTACCCGATTATCAAGTAGCTGGGCGGTAGAATGGGTAAATCACTGCGCTTCATCTAGTACTTTAAACGGATTACGTTGGTGATGGGGTTCTTTTGTGAAGATGCCCTTCCTTCTTCAAGTTTTAGGTTTCGAATAGGCGAGTGAGCCTTGTTCAACTGAGCGTTGGGTTCTTCAATAAGTAATTGTTGTCATAATCAAGCAGTCTTGAAAACCATTGTTGCTCAGCCGACACATGTTTCGACTCTCTAGGGTCTTTCTCAAGGCATGTGGATTGTGGGCCAGTCGTTGCTGCGAAGTTGTGGAAATGAGTCTGTGACGCAATCCCAATATCTTTGCCCTGTATGGTCGCACATAAGGGTGGTTGATGATTTGGAGGGGTGACCCGGTGAGCACGTTGGTGCCTGGTTCAGTGTGCTCAGTAATTATCTGCCGATTAGCAATGTCTCGGAGCCCGTTGGGGATTGAGGTATATGCAGCGGTAGTCACTGCAATCTGTAGCCATGGGCAGAATTTACATACAACAACAGTTATCAGAGTTACCAAAAATATTCTCCTTGAAAAGTGTTAGTTACTTTTGTTGGGAGGAACAGAGATATAATCAAAGACCACCCACTGTCGGTAGAGTGGAGAAAAATTGTCACAACTTGAGCGACTGGTTAAATATTTGACAGAGAGCATTCGTCCAATCATGAGATCCCAGCAGGGAAATCTTGATTCTAATGCTCACAGAAACCTTGGCCAGAATGATTGGACAGTTCAGGGAGGACATGGCAGGAGGAAATCGTTCCAGTTCAAAATAAAGATAAACCAAGCCTTAGAGGAAACTTCTTTTATGTTTTGAGAAAATACCCTAGGGTTTTCTGAAAAATTGTTAATGGCCAATGGTGAACCCTCTTTCTTTCTTGAAACAAAATCAGAGGGAAAAAAAGGCTTAATGAGGAGAGAAGTCTTTGAAAAATAAGATAACTCTGTGGCGAACGTACCCAGCGTTTCTTCTTTAACAAATGTAATGAATCCCTCTCAAGAGCAGAGAATACGATTTAAGAGAAATATGACAAAAAGCCTTAATGAAAAGAAAGAGAGTAGTAAAGAAACCCCTAGACATGAGACTGGAGAAGAACCAAACCCTACAATGTCAACAGAGCTACTAGAACAAAAGGGTGTTCCTTCTACTTCAGGTTTTTCGAGGTATCACAATTCAAGCAGTTGCAGTGATTTGCAATCCATGGAAGTGGGAGGGAGCCCCTGTCCACATGATGATCTCCAAGTACATTATTATACCTGAAGTCTTTGAGCAATCCACATGAACATTGATCCTGAGGATAATGCCCCTGAGGAGGCTCCCCAGGGTCAAATCCAGGTCAAACTATTAAGCCCCAACCATCCACAGAATACAATCAGAATGATCTGGTACACTTTCTATGTAAACTGGAGATGAGAGAAGAAAAGTTTATCATGCATATCAAACTTCAAGGGCAGTGTGACTTATTGGATGTCATAGATAAAGTGTTTCAAGTGACCTTGATATTTTGAGAAGTGTTTCAAACTCAAAATCACTGTATTACCCTTAAACCATTACTTGGGGAAATACATGATTTTGATGGATGGAAATAACAGTAGATTCGGTTACTGAAGTGGTCCTTAAAATAGGGTGACACAGACTCACCCACCTGGTTAATTTGGAGGCTTTTGCTTTTGATATATTGCATGATCCAGGTCCACTAGACAAAAACCTGCTGCCCGATCAAATTCACAAGATGTTCCAACTATGTCAGTTTGAATGGTACCTGTCATTTGATTGAAAAATATCCTGACCAAGTGGAGATTCATTTTCAGAACATTCCAACCCCAGATATCAGTAAAATATCTGTGAAAGAACAAGCTCAAGACCCTTTCAGAATAAATCGTCCTCCAAATAATGAGTGGTTTTCCACAGTAGACCTCCAGTGAGTATCAAGCTCAACCACAGGATAAAACTGCAAACAAAATCAGCAGTTTAGCAACACCACAAAGGAAAGGAGAACTCATATTAATCCCAGTTCAACTGAATAAAGGTAAGGAATCCATTTTCTCCAAAGTTGAACTAAAGATAGAAGATTCATTAGCGAAAGATTGCTTAGAGAATTACAGAAGGATCAGGAAATTCCTACATTTAATCTGATAGATTAATATGAATCTGGACTTGAAACGATGGATTGGATTCAAAGCACATGATTACCAGCAGGTATATGCTAGAGATCAAAATTGGAAATAAAAAGATGAATAATAATTGCTGGATTGTAAGTGATGTTATTTCCAATTTTTATAACGTAATGGCCTATTACATCAATTTGCAATTAATCTGTGTCTCATTACTAACAAAGTTTGGTATAGCATCAGGGGAAACCCAATTGTCAGTTAAATAGCCACCTTGTGCTGCTGAAGTTCAAATCAAAGAAATGGTTAATATTCAGGACATTCTCGACAATAAACTTTATCAATGAAGATCAGAAAAGGGCAGATCTTGTTTAATGAAGAAAGATGCTTTTATTAAATTAAATAAATATTCTTCAGCAACAGGACCTGTCTCTACACCCAACCCCATCGGTAGATCTCAAATATGATACCATTGGAATATTAATTAACAATAATGATCCCCAAAATATTTTATCCCAGGATACTCACAATTCAATGGTTGTTGATTTTAGACACTTTTCGATGTATTTAGGAAATGCCATAATTTGTCCCATAACACACATTTCATATAACAATAATGATGGTAGTAGACCTGCAACTATATATACCTGTCAAAAGGGGAATTTTATGGAATAATGTGCCCTCATGGAATATAGGATGATACCTGTGACATGGTAGAAGATGAGTTAGTATTTAGAGTCACAAGTGACTACCTCAACACTAAGGAATCAATACCCCGGGTGGATGCCATAAGAAACAATCTCTCCAGCCAAATAGAAGACACATCAGAAATAGCCACCCAGAAATATTTCCAGGCTTCCTTCAGATGGTCAAATAACAGATCAGTATGACTTATGTCTGATATATGGAAGAGCAAAAACAAAAGTTAAGGTAGACTTTCAGAAAATGTTCTCTGTTGATGTCTATACTTTAGGCAATACCCATTGGACAGCGGAGACTCTGTGTAGACCTAAGGAAATTGAATAAGAGAGTGCACATGTCACAGTGGCCTCTTCCTTGTATTGCTCAGGTGTTCGCATAGACCAATGTTCTAAAAGATATAAAGGCCTCAATTTTACTAATGGGGTTTGGACTCTTTCAGTACTCCTTGAATACTAATGTAAACTTGAATTTTTGTTTGGGGGATAGTAATACGCCTGAACTATGTTTGGGTATAGTAATAGTGGAAATGAGTTCAATATGTTCCTGCATAAAGCCATGCCTGATGTTGAAGAAAGTGAGAATTTGGTCTATGTAGATGGTCTATTTACTAAAAGTAAAACCTTGGAGGAACATTTGTTGGAGATCTGCATGTTCTGACCCAACTAAGAAACGCAGTTTCTAAATCATCTCTTCAAAAAGCACAATTTTGCTGAACTAAAATGCATTTTCAAGGCCATTTAATCACAGGAGGGGAGGCTTAATCCCCAGAAGAAGAAGAATGAGACTCTACTGAAATTGAGGAACCTCTTAATTTGCCGTGAATTATGACATTGTTTGAGGATTGAGTAATTACATTGATGAATTCATAGAGAATTACATAGAGATTATTCAACCCTTTGTCCAACCTTTGAGAGCAGGGGTCAAGTGGGAGCGGGGACACTCAAACAGATGCTGAGAAACAATTGAAAAGAAGCATTTCCCAAGCTCTGGGCTCCGCTTATCCCATCAGAATGAAGAATTGTTTTTGGGAAAAAGATGTTCTGACGCTTGTTTTACCTGAATCTGAAAAAATGACCAGGCTAATAAAGGTATCTCGTACACAAGCAAAATGTTATTGTTCCATGAGATCAAATTTAATGAATGTGAGAAATCACTCCTGGCAACTGTATGGGCATTGAAAAACTACCATCCTTGAATCTATGGGGAACAAACATAATAGTTGCGACCTGCCACCATTTTTGCGAATGTCTCTAATTCAAGGATTAATTCCTGGATTCTTTCAATGCATGGTTATCCAGTCTAAATTAGATATATCAATAAGAACCAGTAATTTGGAGGCATATCTAGCTTTTTCTCATAAGGTGTATGATGAAAACACCTGTCAGGGAATACTCATAGTTCATTTGGATGAATGTTCCTACCATATTATTATTAAAGATATTTATGAGATGGAATTAGTGGCTGGTGTCCGGAATGCATAGGTGAATGACATCCCAGAAACCATAACCGGCTATAAAATTGGTCCCCGGAGTAGTTAGGTGGTGTAATTGATGGTCATATATGAAGATGACCTTACTGGAACAACCATCAACTCCAGGAACCAATTCAGATTATGTTTGGAATTAATTTGTTGAGCAATTAGCAAACAGGAAAGATAGAAGTATGCTTTGTGCAACAACAGGCCCTTAACTCACGGGAAGTTAATCCAAATGATAGATGAGTTAGTGACGCCAAACCATAGGGCCCTACTTAGAAAAAAGATAAAGGGTCTGATGAGACAGTAAATAATATTGTCAATCAACTAGTCAAAACGGGAGCAGTCCAAGGAGAATACATGTATATTGAACATCTCCTTACAATACAAATAACAGCAGTAACTCAATCACAACTTCAAGCTAAAAATGAGCTTTCTGCTCTTCAATGGAGTAGAGATTCCTCCGATTGAGACATAATTACTGCAGAAAAAGACTAGATTATTGTAAAGGTTTATCAATATCTAGAAGATGGCGAACACGTTTCCTTAACTCAACTAGACTATCAGGGAAAGGAAGTTGTTTGAACCTTAATAAAGTCTCAGTAAATGTTCAAAATTCAAGATGGACTCTTTGTCAGGAAATGCCAATCTGGTTACAGTCAGTGGATGTTAGCTTACTCATTTCGAAGAATAATGTAAAATCATGTGCAGAATGCAGTTACAGCTAGCCAGGGGGGATTCCAAAAGACAATGTAAATCCTACGTGAGGTTGCTTACTGGCGACATATGGGTCAGGACTTAAGCATGTATCTAAAAGGATATCTAGTGTGTGCTTACTTACAAAGTTCTCCCACTCAGTGGCCTTCTCTTCAAAAGAGAGGAATGACATTATCATTGTCGGAACTTCAGATCAACTTTATTGGTCCAGTGATTCATTCTGCACATGGCAGAAAATGTATGTTGACCGTTATGTGCCTCTTAACAAGGAGGATAGAGTGCCAGCCTGCCCAAAATTGCAAGGCACAGACTGAAACTATGTTATTGATTAACCAAATGTTTTCTCGTTTTGACCTTGTCTTCGTTTCTGACTGGGGAAGTGATTTTACCACTAAGGTAATACCTAAGAATTAGGAATTCTTTGCTTAAAGAGAAAATTGCATATTGCCTACCACCCTGCACATATTGTAGGGGTGGAGAGATACAATAAGACGGTTATGCAAATTCTAAAGAAAATGTTGGTGGACTCTGGACCCAGTTTGGACTTACCGTTACCACTAATTCGGATGCCTCTGAAGTCTACTGCTACATCTGATACTAAGATGTCTCCTTTTCAACATTTGACTGGCAGAAATGTTTTTGATCGATGCTTCTCCCATTAATTAATATGTTGAAAATTTTCAGAAGCATCTCCAAGATGCTTTTGCCAATGATCAGAGGAACTTGGAAAAGTGTTCAGTAATTATGAAGACCCACTATGAGCTTTGGACATCCAAGGAGTATGAGGCAGGTAATCATATTTATCCATATTCAATTTTCAATTCAAAGAGCACAAAATTTGTCTCATGTTGACAAGGGACATGCAAGGAACACTGGGTCCATGTGTACCAGTGAAGGACTTTTCCTCCCAGGAACTCTCTTAATCATACTGAGGATTCAGTTCCTCCTCCCAATGAGACGACCTCTGTCAGAAGTCACCTATTTGGTTCCTGGTATGTAAAACATGGTTTCAAAGACTGCAAGTATGTTTTCCAGGAATATAGAATGTTCATATTTTCATTGGCATTAACTTTTTTGCAAGTACATGAGGAATTCAAGAGGATCCCCTACCAAGTTTAAGGTGTATTTAACAATACTGTCACATGCATCCACTAAATCCCATATGGTGGGCGCACTGTAATTTACATTTGGATGTGTTTGCTTTATTTCTATGGAGCAGAGGGAGTGCCTGAGATAGCTTTTCTCAGTCATGTAAGTAAGTGCTATATTCAGGTTATCATAGCTCAAACAGATCCAGAACTTTATTTTTCAAATTTGAAAGGACCCGCATGCATGGTGTCTTAATGTGTGTTCTATTGCTCTTTTGTTCCTTTTATCAGGTTTATGGGCTATTATCCACCTGATCGACTGGAGATTTCAGAGGATCTAATATAATAGTGGAAGGAATTGATGGTTCAAAAATGAAGCTGGTAGGCTGGGGTACACAGGCTTCTGCCGCATCATGAACACTCAAGTTGGGTTTAGCAGAAGTAGGTGCAAGCAAACAGCTTAAAATGTGTACAGCAGCTGTTGTTGAATAAACCTTCTGTACTTCCTGGTCCATGGGGCGCTGGAACTCAGTGAGGAATTCATCGCCTAGCCTAGCAAGTTTCTTACCATAGGGTAAAGTCAACTCCACCAGACTAGTTTTCGGGCCAGGAGATCCTTTAGTTTAGCTTGATCATAGTATAAGCTATTTGGGGAGTTAGCTGGGGGGAACTATGGAATTACCAATCTGTTTCTTATTTTTATGATAGTTCAAGTTATTGTTAGTTAGCATCTTAGAGCTACTGCTATCCCCAGATCACTTAAAAGTTCCTCAATCTAGTTAATTAAAATATTAGCATCAATGATTGGAGCCATGAGCTTGGCCGATTTTGGATTCTTGTTAGGTGGAGTAAAATATGTCGTAGCCATCCTTTTAGATATATTTAGAACTACAGGGACAGCAATAGAAACATGTTCCTTATCTTGCTCTCTTTTCCTTTTCTTTTAGAGACAGTTAAAAAATACAGATACACATTTTGCAGGTTAATAAATCCGACTTTCCCTATAGTAACCTAAAATATGTTGTGCAATGATGCCTAAAATCTAAAGTACAAAGGTTAAAAAAAGCATTCAGAAAAGTGTGCACACAAATGTCAGATGTTAATAGAATGATCTTTCCATATACCAGTGTAAGATGTGTTGTGCAGAAATGCCTAAGATCCAAAGTGCAAAGGTGCAAAACAATGCAAAGTAAGCTTCAATTGATATGATAGAAGTTGTCCATTATCGATATTATCAATAGTACATCTCGATGCCACACCAAAACAGTTGATTTACACACCTGGTATTGTTTATATTGTAGGGGGGAACACCCAACCGGTTTACAGAGCAAGCTTAGTCCAACAGACTGCCTCCCTCACCAGTAATTTCTTCAAACTGTAGGAAAGAAGGTCTGCTTTAGTAAATTAATAGCATGTGAACAGCTTGAACCAGCTCAAGTGCAAACGCACAGATATAATTAATATTGGTAGGATAATAGCTCAGATGGCCAGCCACTTGGCATGGCTTGAAGCAACTCGGGTAATAAAAAATAAACAGAATTAGCACTGTAGGGTGAACACCTGATCAGTTAACAGGATGAACTTAGTCCGACACTCTACCTCCAGTGCATGAATAGCATTGGAAAATGTTTAGCACTTTTAGCGCATTGTTAATAACATGTGGGTGCATCTAAAGTAAAATAGCACCAAAATACTACTCCCTTGATGGGATCTGCATTGATAAAAGCAGTGGTCATCGTAGAACAATGATGCAGTATTAACAACTCTTGTGTGAAACCCATGTTCACTTGGCAGTCTAATTAATGCAGAATGTTGATGATGAAAAAAAAGTCAAGAAAAAAATGTAAAACATTAAAAACTCATGAAGACTGTAAAAACTGTAAACGAACAGTGTGTAATCCGAGCGGCAATAAACATCTGCTCAGGACTTCAGCTGTACATTGCAGCTCAGATCAAGCGAAAGAAGGAGCAGTCAAATGGAGGCCTAGTGCAAAACATTGGGCAGGTCAGGTGAAGTACAAGCTCAGGGTATTTACTTAACTGCAGGTAAGCAGCACACACAACATACAAAGGAGTGGTAGTGTCAGCTATGCAGAAATGGGAGCCTAAGGGGTAAACAGATGGATAGCAGATTACATTAAGGATGCAAGACCACAAGGGCACTGATCCATCAGCTCTGTTAGCTTAGCATCAGCACCAGGAAGCCCACCTCACCAAACCACAACAGCCACTGTGTTTGAACACCAAACAAATCCTGGAGGAGGGTCAGCAGTGATGGAGCCGCAAGAGGACCAACAGGGAGCAGCCTCCCCATCAGTCGCTCTGCTCAATTGGATATGAGTTGTTTTAACAGTGTCCCAGTCCTCTGCCATCCAAAATTCCTACACCTTCTCCTTGGCCCACATTCTCAATGACAGCAGAGAACAGGATCCCAGCCATCCACTCCAGGTGTAAATTTGTGACATGCATATAGTTCCCTTCTACAGTTAAAGAGAGCAATAGGAGGTGATGATGTGAGGGCCCACCTGCTTGTGGAGGCCATCTGCCCATGTTAACAGACCTAGTTAAATAAGACTACTTTCTGGTATTTGAAGTCCATTTTTAGTGTTGATTAGGTTGACATAACTTATCTCTTTATTTTGTATACATTTTATAGCACTGTTATCGAAACTACTGCACAATCTAAATTACGGTACAAAATTATGAGACAGAATAAGCATGATATAAAAGCAAAATTGATAACGAGGCATGATACAATTAGCAAACTGTAAGAAAAGCCAAGGCAAAAAAATTGCCTTTTTAAAATGATTTAAATTGACGGAATGCGATAGATAAATGTAATTCGAGGGGTAAATTATTTAATACTTTTGAAGCAGCAACGTGAAAACAACAGAAACGAGACACTGTGTAAGGTGAGCATACATCCTGAAGCAGAAATAAAGAAGAAGAACGTAGTTGCAGAGATGGTTGAAAGAAAGAAATTAAACTAGAAAGTTAAAGAAGTGCAAGACCAGGCACACATCTGAATACAATGTGAAAAAAGTGATATTCTAACCATTAGTAAATTGGTAACCAACTCAAGCAGGCAAGATATGATGAAATGTGTGAAGAAAACCTTACATTTAGAATTATAGGAACAGCATTAGGCAAAACCGATTGAAATGGAAGAAGAGGATATTTAGGTAGACCACTTTGCAAAGAGAAACAATAATTTAGACAGTATAGAATTAATGTCAGAAGTAAAGATTTGAATATCGCAAGGGTCAATAAATGATGGACATTTCTAATGATGCTTAACTGAAAGCAAGAGCAATGAATGCAGAAGTATAGCATGATCCACAGTGTTGTGTGCACCTGATAAATCAAGAAGTACCGGAATGGAAAGAGTTTATGATGACACGCATGGAGAATAGTATCAGAAACAGCTCGCAGTGTGGTTCCACATAATGACAAGCCCTAAAACCAGCTTGGAATAGAGACAGTCAATTATTAAAACTAAGATAACAGATAATTAAATTCTTCCTAGCAGCTTGGATAAATAAGGAAGATGAGTTGTGAGATGATAGAAGAATTTAAGACAACAAAATTAGGATTTTTTTTATAAAGGAATAATTATGGTCTGCTTAAAACTGGTTGGAAAATGCCCCGATTGAAGGGGAAAGTAGAATAAGATCACAAGAAAAGATATACGCAAAGGAAATAGCTAACAAGGAGAATGTACTATAGCTGACAAGATTTCTGTTGCTGATCAATAAGGTGACTTTTAGTTTTACTTTTTCTTTTACAAAAAGCTTCCAACATTCATATTTGGGGATGGATTGTGTTGATGGGGGTATGGCTGGCTGCTGGGGGCAATGCCAGGGCATTAATTTGTCATGGTGCTCAAAATACAGGCTTCTACTACTGTTTATAGGGTGCCAACCCATCCCCCCTCAACTAAGTACAGATGACACGATAGGTAGATCAATGGTTCCATTATTGCAGAAATCAGGATTATAGTGCCTTTTATTAAAGGTAAAAAGTGCAGATGGCCTGCACATAGTTGGGTTAAAATTACCCAGGAAGTGAATTATGCTTAAATTTTACACACATATAAATGTATAAGGATATATCATGAATATAGGGTACAGAGTGAGAAAAGCTTAAATAATTAAATAATGACTCCTTGAAAGTTTAATACAGTAGGCAGACTGGGAGATATTTCAAAATGGATACCTCAAGCACAAAATGGTGTCTAGTGTTAAAGCCAGGTGTGGCAAAATCCTGATGTATGCTGATAAAGCAACAAAAACCGGCACATGAAATAGTCTTTGGCAGCATCTCGCTGGGAGGTTAATCTTGGAACTTGGCAGGAAAAGCAGACAAGATTGATGATGAAGTCAGATAAAGGCAAGGGAAATACCCAATTTGAACAGACCATCTGCATTATTTGGCATCATAAACTAGAGGCTATTCATTTCCCCATTGTTTAAGGGCTAACTAAACTTGGCAGGACCTCAAATAAACAGATAAAGGATTGACAGTGATGAGATTAAAATTGTTTTTGGCAGAAGTTGAGAAATGTAATAATGTGTCTAGCTGGGTCTAAAATAAGACTATCAGTCTGTGCAACAGACAGCAATTGACAAAAGGTAGGCTTGGTGTACAAAAGACTATAAAAGCAGGAGACAGGCATGATATCTTTGAGAGTGTCTCTAAAGCGTGTCTTGAACCTACATCCAATAAAGACTGCCAAATAGACTCTTCCGGGTTCCAACTTTTTCTTTTTTGTATATGTCTCTGAGCCAGAATTCATGGATGCCAGAAAGCTTAGTGGGAAGAAGACCCCATGTTCACTTGGCACCTCCAAAAGGGACCCTAAAGTCTTTTCATAAAGATTCAGGGACAAGGACCCAGGCTTCATGTTGATGTGATGATGGAGATGGGGTGATGCCTGGTAGAAATGGCAAGGTGAGCTACTGCAATATGCTCTCATTTCTGTCAGGGGAGTCTCCCCGTGACCGTCAGCATGGCACACTTGGCATCTGTGAATCATGGTATGTATTATGAGGGATAGAGGCAAAGGAAAATGAAACCTGTTTTGTATATATTAAGGGAACAGGGTTGTGGTAATTTAAAGAGTAACAGGAAATATTGTGAGAGGAGATAGAAGTAATGCCTAACAAGTCCTGACTCGAGAAGTACAGAAGAGTTTGTCTCACACTCCCATTGGAGTAAACTAGGCTAACTAGGCCCAATATCTTTTATGAAACACCAGCAAAGTCATGGGCAATTTAAGAAAATGCATGTATGTGTATTAATATTGAAACAGGAAAATACATAAAAAGTCATGAAGATATGATTGAAACAAGTGACAATCAGTAGGGCCAAAGCTGATGTATACATGTTTTCGTCGAACAAGTAGTGGGTTATTTGTGTATTCTTTTTAAAAATATTTTCAGGGCTGACTCACACCCTTATAATAATAATAATAATTATTATTATTATTATTATTATTTAGCATTTATATAGCGCTACAAACCCTCAGGCATCTGAGCACTTCTTATTATTACCCACAGTGTGTGGTGCTCATTTATTGACCTCGGAAGGATGAAAGGCTGAGTTTGGCCCTGCCGGATTCAAACCTGCAACACATGGATGTCAACGCAAGCACTCTACTCGCTGTGCTATCTTATGGAAATATATTCTTGAACCAGAACTCAATTAATTTATTTTCATTTTTTAAGGATTTATGTGATATACTCATGTAATGTTTGTGTTCTAGAATAAGGAACCTCATCTGTAGGTTCGTATGACAAACTGCAGCTGAGGAAATTGACAATCAAGTACATTTTGAAACAGCATTTATTTGATGGCATTTGTGCATGTTTCTTGAAGCCAGGTGCTAAAGAAGCACTGGATTGAATTATATGACATTGTGGGATAATTAAACCTCTGGTTGTATAGTTAAGCACAGGTATATATTTTGAAAAAATTGTTGATTTTGCCAAAGAAACCATATTATTTTATACTAGGAGCTGCCCCCAGTTATTGTATTGCATAGATGTGAACTAGAAGTGGTCCCATTAGGTCACTGTTTAAAGGATGTGCAAGTCACTCCCTATGTTAAAAGGGTTCTTAGCTATTTTTGAGTTAATGTTAGATACCTTCTTTGTTAAGCACACATTAGACTACCTCTGATTTGTTAATCACATTTTAAAATGACATAGGCATTTCCATTAGTGATAAATGGAACATTTAGAAAGAGCAGATCATGGGGGCATGGCCAAGCGCCATAGGGGATGGCTGCCTAATTTCCGAGCTCCCGGCCCGGCACAAACATTAAGCTTTTTCTGTGCGATAATTTGAATATATTATCTAAAATAACTTAATGACAGTGACGTGTGCCATGGGGAAGGGTTTGTTAGCCTTGGTGTCTGTCGGCTAACGCCATGTGAGGAGTTCCTGTGAGCTGTGTGGGTGAGGAGGCACTGCCTGTTAGTTGGTGCAGGTCACACTGATACGAAGCAGTCACATCCTGTCAGCTGTTCGGCAAGCACAAACGAAAGGCTCCAGAGTCGTTGGGAAGCACGTTTGCTTCAAAACAAAGTAAACTATCCACACGCAAGTACCATCCAAGCATATAATACTGTTTTAACACAAAAGCACATGGTATTATTTGACTAAATGACTACAAACAAATATTTACATATATGAAGGCTCAAAAAGAAATTAAGTGCTTTAGATTATCTTTATGACTAGAATTTACCTTTTAAGAAAAAAGCACACCCGGAAAACTAACAAATGAATGCGGGTGGAGTACAGTCTTTGGAAAATACAGTCTTATCTCTGCAGAAGCAGAAAGAAGATGTAGAAAACAGGAACAGGAGGAACAATATACGTATTGTTGGTCTTCCCGAGAGCATTGAAAATGACAACCCTACTCAATTTCTTTATCATATGCTCGCCAAACTATTGGACCTGACTACGCCTCCACTGTTTAATATTCAAAGAACCCATTGGATAGGTCCTAGAAATCCCTCCCGTAATATTCTGAGAACTATGATTTTCACTCTACCGGTTTATACTCACGTTATGCTAATTTTGGATAAAGTTAAACACAAGAATACTCTTATATGGGAAGGCACCAAAATCTTCATAACCCAGGATGTCTCCAACACTACAGCAGCAAGAAAGAAAAAACTATTGTCATTTAGACCTGCATTTCTACAGCTTAATGCCCGATATGAGATTCTACATCCAGCATCCCTAAAAGTCACTCTTAATGGTCATAACGGTCATATATATACGTTTCAGGACCCAAGATACTTGCGCAGATTTTTTCAAAGCCATAGAGGAGAAGAGATGGACACAACCAAACCGCATATATGAACTAGAAATTATACACAGAATATTTTTGTTCTACAAAGGATTGTTATGCCAGAACGGGGCATGGAATGGCCATACTGCATTTGGCTCTCCACCCCCTACCTATTATTGACTGTATAAGAACATGATTTGGAGTGGCTATATCCAGTTAGCCACTACTCATTCGCATACAAGTTCAATGTTATGTAAACTGCAAAACTCCATGTTCTTTTTGTTTGTCCTCCCCCTCCTCTGTTTCTCCCTCCCTTATGTGTACAACGCTGTATTAACTCAAGTTTTGTGTGTGCTTATATTCTTCTGAATGCCTCCCATGTCATTTAACATAACTTTGTGGAATGTCAAAGGCCTCCACAATCCAATCAAGCGACAAACAATTCTCTCCCATCTTAATAGGACTAAACCAGCCAGAGTGTGTATACAAGAGTCACACCAAATTGAGTTTTTACTCTTATTAACAAACATCTCCAATGCAAAGTCATATCAACAGAGTCTGATGATGTGGGCAGATGGGTTTTGATCAAGCGCCTTATTCAATCTGTCCAATATTCCATTCTAAATGTGTATGGTCCTACTAATGCTGACCCCACTTTTTGGTCTCAATTAAGAAACCATATATTCAGATCTAACCCAACTAATCTTATAGTATGTGGAGACTGTAATGAGATTGTAGATCATCTTCTTGATAAAAAAAAATCAAATGTACGCTTTAAGAATACAATCTCTGATACACAATTCACCAACTTTGTATCCGAATTAGTTCTCATTGATACCTGGCATCTAGCTCATCCTACAGACCTCGAATATACTTTCTACTCCCCACCACAAAATTCTTTTTCAAGAATTTACTATGTTTTTATAATCAGCTTTTAGACGCGTCAATAGAACCCAATATCCAGTCTGACCATGCCCTTGTCCACGTTCACTTATCTAATTTGCACCATATACATCAACATATACATATACATCAACAAAATAGGTGGATATTTAACTCAACCCTTTTAAAAGATAGTTTATTCACTGAATTCATCCAACAACAACACACCAACTTCTTTTACTGAAAATTTCAATGATAATACATCATCCATAACAATTGGAACTGCTATCAAGCTGTATTAAGAGGCCAAATTATCTCACATGTAGCTCAAAAAAAAGAAAAGACTCAAACAAGAATCTCATGATATTCTCAAAACAATTAGGGGGTCATTCCGAGGTTTGAGGTAAATAACGGTCCTTACCGGCATGGCGCAAATAGTGTGTCTGTGTAGTCAATAGCCCGCTAATAGAGGGCTATTACGACTTCGCAGGCACAAGCTTTGCGCCATGCCGGTAAGGGCATTACCGCCATCCTGTTAAAGGCACGAAAAATGCCCTTAGCGGCATCACGCGTAGCGCAGATTGCATTACCGGCATGAACCAATGCGGCATTAGTGGTGACCGTTAATAGCGGTCATCGCTATTAGCGGTAACCGGTAATAACGGTCATCCTAAATAAGCGGACCGGAAGTAGCGTCATCGCACAGGAAAGGGAAGGAGCACGGCAGCCATTTTAAAAACACAATCCATTGCCGGACTCAGCACACAGGACCTTGGGACTCTGCTGTTTGTTTGAAAACATTCATCTAACATACCACAATGCCCAAGGCCCTTAAGAAGGAAGCCGCCCGCCAGCGCAAGGAGCGCTTCAATGAAGACGAGTTGGAGATGCAAGCTGGGACCCTGCAGGAACATGCTGAGATTGTGTTCGCCAACAGCATGAAGAGGGAAGCCATCTTAACAAAAAAAAAGAGATCTGGGCACTTGTGGCACAGAAAGTGAGTGCAGTCGGGAACACCCACACACCATAAAAGACTGCAGGAAGCGCTGGGACGACTTGCACTGCGAGTACGGAACATACTCTCTGTCAACAGGAGCCAGGCAATGGCAGCAGGCGGAGGTGCTGCCAGCTCCCCCATCAAGCTGACGCCATGGGAGGACATCTGCGCCGGCATGATTGGCATTGAGGGGATAGAAGGTGTCGGTGACATGGAGTGTGGTGCCACAACATCGGCGGATGGAGGTGAGTGTCCTAAGAAAACGCTGTAATGCAGAGTCTGATGAAAGTCAACCAATATGTCCGTCCAAAGAGGCAAGCCATGGCCCAACACACACACACACACACACATTCTCAGCAAAGTTGCCAGAAGCATCAAAGACACATGCAGATGCCTTCAGCAAAGCAATGCCGTACCTGATACATGCCATACAATATGTAAATGCCATAAGTCACACAGCATGCAAGCCCCAACAAATATGCATGTCACATAGCATAGGTCTTGGCCAACATGAGTGACACCGACGTATGCCTGCATAACCCACCCATGTATCAAACAACATGATCATCCGAACTCAAATGCCTATTACCCTCGATTGTGTGGATGATAAATTGTCCAAATGTATGTATGCTGCCTATCAAAACATCACTCTTGCCGTCCCTCTCTTCGACCCCCAGAGGCTCTGACCATGACAGCGATGCCCAGAACCCAACCCCTGCGAAATCCACACCCTGGAAGAGGGCCTGGGATGAGGCCAACCAGCCTTCCACCTCGAAGGGCGAACCCAAGGGCCACCGTGCACCACCAGTGAAGACACCCCAGGTTGCCAGTGCACCGGTGCTGCCAAGGGCCATAGAGGCAGAAGCGCCAACACCTATTGCACAGCCAGGGGAAACAGCTGAGGCACCACACTTGGAGGAGTCAAATTTGGCTGAGGAGGTGGCAGCCACAGCACCCCAGGCTGTGGAGGAAGCACAGGATTAGGTATGGGTGCCCATGGAGGACGATTCCTCAGAACTGCCCGCATTCCCAGTCCACAGGCATCCCCCCAAATCTCATCCCTTGAGACAGACCACGCCACCACCCCGGAGCAGTCTAGGTGGTAGTTAATTGAAGGGCCCTTTATTCCGATAGTGGTGAGTAGTGAGGCGGAGCAAGACACCCAGGGACCGTCCACCTCCACAGGTGCACCCGCAGGGCCGCAGCGTGTTGAGCAGCTGACTGCCCTTGTGAGGCATTTCGTGGAGGACAACAGACAGGCAAGGCAAGAGTGGCGGGAGAACATTGCCTCTCTAGGCAGGACCATCTCAGACAACACCACCTCCATGGGAAATATGTTTGCAGAGAACACTAGCAGCCTGTGTGAGGAGGTATCCGCCCTGCGGCGGGTACTCAGCCGCATAGCCGATGCCATGGAGTCAGGGCGTCCGGCAACCCAATTTGAGCAGGTGGCCACACCATCCTCGTCGAGCTCTACCCAGACCAGCCCGCTCCGCAGGTCATCACGCACCCTGCACTGGCCAGACATGCCGCCACCAGGTCCAGGGAGTGCTAATTAATATTCTGGGCAGCCTGATGTAGGCAATAGAGACTTGATGGGACATGTGTGGGGGAGTTGTGGGGGAGACGGAGGGGGGTGAGGGTGTGTGGGGGAGTTGTGGGGGGGAGGTGGAGGGGGGTGAGGGTGTGTGGGGGAGTTGGGGGATGAGGGTGTGTGGGGGAGTTGTGGGGGGATAGGGGTTGAGGGTGTGTGGGGGAGTTGTGGTGGGAGTCTGAGGGGGGTGAGGGTGGTGGAGGGTTATTGCACTTGTTTTCATTGTTAAATTCAATACACTCGTTGTGTCAAAAGCAAGAGCTGAGTGGACATTCATCATTGCACATGTGTCATTTATTCCTATACAGTGCATAGTGTGCATGTACCCCCACACCCAGTGCCCTCTGTCAAATTATCATGTCACCCTCTGCTGCCATGTCTGTCAGTAATATTGTGCAATCACTGACTGACGCACAGCACATCCCTCCTGTGCATCGGCACTGCAATGATGTGCATCCCCTTCTTCTTGATCCCCTTCATCATCACCAGGTGGTTGCAGGTCAATGTCAGGGGGCACGTTGCGTCGTATACACATGCCGCCAGATTATCGTTGGCAACATGCACATGTCCCTGGATGTATGCACGCCATTTTTAGGCCCTCCATGTGTCCTGTGCCATGGAATAATGTTGTGGGTTGCATCTTCAAGATGATAGATGGTGTGATCTGCTGTGTTGTTGCTCATGCATTGTGTACGCATACAGCTGTGTCCGTGTCCATATAGTGATGTGTAGCGTTATGTAGGATTTTCTGATGGGGAGCGTTGGCAGTAGGCTCTGCAATGTTAGGCATTCTGTGCTGATTTTTGTCATGGTGACATTCGGCATTCCTGTGGTTGATCCGGGATATTGGGCATAACAATGTGTGATGATCTTGCTTGCATCGCCTCCCATCTGCACCTGGTTGGAGTGATATTGCTTGCAATTGTGGTAAACCTCCTCCATCCTTGAAGGCCAACTTTTGTGTCAAGAACCTCCTAGGGACTCCGTGGTAGGGATATGTATTCCGTTGAGTGCGTGAGGAGGGCATCCAGCACTTGCTTCAGGATGCAAGTGAATTAGGGTGGTGATATGCCATGCATGTGCCCCACTGTGTGGTGGTATGTGGCTGTGGAAAAGAAGTGGAGCACCAACACTATCTTCAGTAGAGGGGGAATGGCGGTGCGTATTTCAATGAGGCCGACAATCGTGTATCATGTCCACGACGGTGTTGATGGTGTCCCGGTCCAGACGGTACAGGATGTGGTTGTGCTCCGGGGTTGGGATGGAAGGACTGGTTCTGATGTTTGGGATTGGAGGCTGCATGCGTGGTTACGCTGGCTGCACTGGTGGGGCATGCTGGGCCTGTCTCACCCTCCTTCTCCTGCTGCGTCTCCTCTGTGGTGCCTGCTGTTGGTGTTGTTGCTGGAGTTGCAATGCATGCATGTCCTCCAGCTGAAGTGTTGATGCTACTAATGGATTGATTTTGGTGTGGAAAGGGGTGTGGTGTGTGGGTGTGCTCCTTTTGTTCAGGCCCAGACTTCATTGCCTCTACCTGTGCTGATGGTGTGCACCCGTGGCAGCTGGGAACACTGCACATGGCATTTTACAGTTGGTCAGCGATGCCGGTATTTAGGGCATGCCGGAATCCACTTTTAGCGCCTTCATGATGCCGGTATTTGCATGTCCGCTTGACTTGTGATGTCCTCCAGTTTACGGCATGCTGCTATTGCCGGTATGAAGGCTCGCGTGCCCGCGCCCATGCCGCTATTAGAGGCACCGTTATTTACGGTGCCGCTAATAGCGGTTTGACTGGTAGAAATAGCCCAGAGAGGTAAGCAATGCCAGTAATCCTTTACCGGCATCATTTCTCCCGTACTTTCAACCTCAGAATGACCCCTTAAACATTTAGAAGCAGAATATATTCGCACTAATACTAATCCAATTATTAGGCAAATAACCTGGTTAAAAATCCAATATAATAATTTGATTACACAATACTCCGTTGCTAACCTCCTAAAGTATAACTTTAAAATGTTCCAATTCTCCAACAAATCGAGTAAATCATAAGCTTGATACCTCAAACTTAAAAAGGATAAAGCAAAATTATGGTCATAAAAGATCAAAATGGAAATAGAGTTCTCAGAGATAAAGAAATCCTACAAGCCTTCTCCAAATTTTATCAAAGGTTATACTGCTCAGAATCACCCACTAACAGTACCCATGCTTCAGACTTTCTCATAAATATACATTGTGATTTATATACCACCATTACTTTCCAAACTTTAGATGCACTCATACAAGATAATGAAATATACCAAGCTATAAAAGATCTGAAACAAGGAAAAGCCCCAGGACCGGATGGAGTTTTTTTGTTCACTTTAACGATCTCTTGACTCCGAAACTTCATGAACTCTACTCCCCCTTCATTTCTAGTGAAAAAGCCATGGGTTCTTTCTCGGAAGCAATGTTAATTGTCTTTCCCAAACCAAATAAAGACCCTGAATTAGTCCAAAATTGTAGTCCTATTTCCCTAATCAATACTGACTGTATAATCCTAGCCAAAATCCTAGCTAATGGGTTAAATCCCTTCCTTCCAAACCTAATTAAAAATCACAGGTAGGATATGTCAAGGGAAGATTATCTTGCGCAAATATAAGACTTTTTACGAATGTCATCAACATAATTAAGACATCCACTAATCCATACGAAGCTAAAGCACTTGATGTTGAGAAAGCTTTTGACAAAGTGGAATGGAATTTTATGTTTAAAGCTCTTCAACGGCATTGTATCCCTGATTCCTTTATCTCAATGGTGAAAGTGTTATATTCCAACCCCAAAACAGCAGTTTTTATAAATGGATACATATCCCACTCTTTTTCTGTTAGCAGAGGAACCCGCCAAGGTTGCCTACTATCACCTCTTCTCTTCATCCGGGCCATAGAACCATTCCTAGAGGCAATTAAACTAAACGAAAACATTATTGGAATTCAACATGATCACATCCATGTAAAAACAGCTGCTTATGCAGATGATGTTTTACTCCTACTAAAGAACACAGACTCTTGCATTGATCACTTACTCACTACCATCTTACAATTTTCTTTAGCATCTGGCTACAAACGTAATATTGAATAATCAGAAATCCTACCACTGAACATATAGTGTACCAGACAACACTGCTCCAATTTAGGAATGAAATGTATCACATGGATTAAATATCTAGGTATTATAATCTCTTCAATTAAGGATACTATAAACAAACAGCACAAACTTCCTTACCAGAGTCAAAGGTTTTACTAGCTTGTGGTCTCCTTTGTTTTTGTCATGGTCAGGAAGGTTGCAATTTATAAAAATGTCAATTGCTCCAATTGTTTTATATGTATTATTTATGCTCCCTATCTCCCTTCCTGCTACTTTCTTTAAATCCCTGGAAACATACATTTTTAAGTTACTTTGGGGAAAGAAGAAACAGAATCTCAGCATATAAACTTAAAACCCCTAGAATAGATGGTGGAGTGGTTCTCCCTGATTAAAAAAAATATGACATTGTATTCGTTATACGTACCAGCTCAGCTATGGTTTGTACCCATTTTGTTGAACCCACCAAATTGGCTTCTTCTGAGAAAGCAAAGGTTTCCCCCCTAGCGGATTTCCCATACATCAAAACATCCAATAGATGTATTACCAGTAGCAGTATTAACACTGCCATTATTTATCTTAGAGCATATATACTACCATATATCTCTTAGACATCCCAATGTATATCCCCATATATTTGGATAAATTCACTAACTAAAATCAGCAAAAAAAAACTATATGCTGGAAACCATGGCTTTCTCATGGCATTCATTTGGTATCAGGTAATAATATCGCCACATATATGGTCGCCGTAAATAATATCGCTAGGAAAATGTCGTCGCAATATTATTTGGGTGACCATATATATGGCGACAGGGGCAAAAAATAAAAATACATTTTTGTTAAAAAATGTGGGGGTTGCGTTGGTGTCCCCCGCATGTTCGATGCAATAATGTCGCCACAAAAACAACCATTTTTCGGCAATATTTTTGTATGGCGATATTTCTGTGGCGACATTATTACATGGAACCATTCAATTTGTGGCACAACTCTTTATTAAGGGGATACCTCTCACTTTTAATGGAATGGTAATGAAATATCACATTCCCAGGACTTTCATGCACCAATCCATACATTTGGTTGATGCGATTGTAGTTCATTATGATTTGCTAATACACTGTGATGATACGTATCAAGATAGCAAGATGCAACATAAGCTTAGTCAAAATTTCAATGCCTCAATGTTTTACAAAACACTTATATTTGTGTCAGTAAATATAGCTCCATGGAAAAGCCAATAAGACTGGAAAATAGACTTCAACTGAAATGGCTTTAGATCTGGAAAGAAATTTCTAAAGTTATTGTATCAGCAATTTTGCTCCAAACTCTATACTCCTTTCACCATAGAGCATTTATAACTCCATCTATCTCATTCAAAGGAGGTTTATCACAACATGAACATTGTTGGAGCTGTTTATGCACAAAAGGATCTTTTAGACATCTAGTATTTGATTATATCCATTTCAAAATATGTTGAAAAGCTGTGTGGAGTGTGTTAAAATTAATTTTTCACTTACAGCAAGAACTTTGCATCTCATTTCAGTACCTAGGAAGCACAGCCATTAGTCCAGCCGTTTGTAAAAACGAGGGATTTTTGTTTGATCTTTTTATCGCAATTGCTATCCAGACTATTACCTCGATGGAAAGACCTTAAACAACTGCACTGTAAAATATGGTGGAACTCTATTTGTAATATTCATAGAATGGAGAAATGTAATGCTTCATCCCCACTTTTACTAAGCAAACATGAATTGAAATGGAGGTTGTTCACTTAATATTTAGAACATACAGTACCTAACCCTTAAACTGTAATAGTAAATTACCAAGTTCCCTCCCTACTCCACCATTTCTGTCCTGTTAGTCTTATTTGTCTTTCCTGTTCTTAATTATAATAATATATATAGTATACATCTACTACTTTATCTTGAAATGTTGCATACATGTTTCATTTATGGATTACGATTTATCTTGCTTAGTTCTGCATGCCAGGCTATCACATAATCAATTTGTATTTGAAAGTTTGCTTTTCACTATGAGATAATTTTACTGATTTGATTTCTGTAAGTTTCAAATCAGCCCTGTATGCCAATGTATTTAACAATAAAATATTTAAATATAAAAAAAAAGCGCAGATCATAAGAATGCATGGGCCAACCACGCTAAAAGTTTCAGTGTGCTACCAAAGGGAAGAGCAGGTGCACACAGACATAGAATTTGAAACAGAAGTTAAGGAAGTAAGTCAGTAGAAGGAAAGGGACGCAGGATGATTGAGAGAGCAAGGGAGAGATATAGATTGCAAATAAAAGAACAGGAGAGTGCTATAAGTAACCAGAACAGTGAGAATGTTGGTAATAAAGGACAGAGCGAGTAGACATGGGATATGCACCATAATAAAATGCAGAGTCGTGGGGATGCTATACATGCAGATTCAGGCATGAGCACCAGGTCCATAGAAGATTGAACAGGCTTTAAAAGGGTGGATAGCACTTCCCCACTGCACAGTATAGAGACATTTGAAAAAAGAAAAATGAATGTGCCTAAAATCACAAAATTTGTGAAGTATGTCGCTGAGAATAAAAATTTAATTATGAGTGCCAATTGCATTGAAAAGTAGATTAATGCAATAATGAATGATATTCAATTAAGCACAGCAAATATTTATGGGGAATAGCAAGAATTAGTAAGACAAAACACCTTTTTCAGCAACAATGTTAAAAAAATGTGTATTTAGATTGAGGAAGCTGTAAGTAATGAGGGAAGGAATTCTCTCAAACGTACTGAGGCTAATTTTAAACACAATGTAGAGAACAAAGTATTATATATTTAACAGTTGTATTGAGAAGACATTAGGTCAAAAGAGTATTTTCTACAGTGCACACACCATGATTAAGATGATTTTCAAGAATAAGGAGTGCAGCATTTAGATTTTTTGCAGGATTTGTTTAAATGAAATATATTTAGGAATAAGTACAAGCAGGCTGGGTACTGACACGGAAAAACAAGGAAGGTTTGGCACAATTATTGAGCACGATATGGATTACTCACATGATCTTGTGCTAAGTACAGGCAATCAATAGATCGCAGGCTCAATTCACATAAAAAGACATATAGGTAGTCAGAGAAGGAATGTAATACTGAAATGAGCACACACACACATAAGATGCTTTCACTTTACATTAGGAATACCAGTTAGGGACATTATGTTTTGTTTGTTATATGATATAAGCATAGCTAGATTTTAGAGACTATAAATGGAAGATGGATAGAGGTACTCTGAATTTACTGGCTTAAGAAGAGATAAGAGAAGGGTTTGCCAAGATCAGACATTGCATCAGACTCAAGTGCCAATAGTGCAACAGCTAAATAGCCAGAGAGAGTGGATATGAATCCACTACAAGGGAAATTGCAACAAGCCCCTATGCAGACTGAGCAATATGTAACCACAGGACAGGTATTGACACACAGAATAGGAGGTGCCACTGTGGTAGGAGGAAATCCTTTCACAGGAATGGGAATATGCATATACCCACAATAGGACAGTTCACAGGGTGACGGATATTTTCAGTACTATCTGTGTTGATAGGAGGCGCATCCTTTTTCTTTTTTAATAGGCAATGGGGCTACATGTTCATATATATATGAGGGAAGGTACCCAATGTCGAGAAATTGTCATGAGATGCCCAAGGTTTATTTTGGAGCTACGAGTCAAATTCCTTTTACTGATGAAATTACTAGTCTCTATAGGAGAGTGTGACATGACTGTTCCTTTGCTATATTTTCAACAGACACCAGTTAATATTTTGGGAAGAGATTTTATGACAAAAAGTAACATGACGATTAAATTTACTGACCAAGGGATAGCGTGTTCTACTTCTGGAATACATTACACAAATGTGGGCGATTTTATACTGGCATTCACCGGGCAAGTAGCTCTGCAAGGTGTTTCAGTTGAGCCAGAGGTTTTCCTTTATGGGGTGAGCATTTTACTAACATGGATACCTGGCTTAGTGGGGAAAATGGTGAGAATACCTGACACATTCTTGTTCAGGATCTTATGGACGAACAGAGGGGAAGATTATCCCTATAGAACTAGAAGCAGCCATAGTACGAAAGGAAATGGCAATGCTCGAAGGAATGGATGATGAGGATAGACCATGGAGAACAGTAATAGCTCTTGAAAAAGGGTGTAGCTTGACTGACATCACTGATGGCAACATGTTTAGAGAGGACCAAACAGATGATGAAGTGGTGTTCTTTATGAGCATCTAATACTGGATAAAAATAGAAAAGAGGGACGTCTCCCAGATTATGGCAACAATGAGGAAGCATCCAACCAATTTTTAGGAAGACTTGGAGAAGGTGCCAAATGTCCGGTGGACCATAGGCACTTATGATGTGGGTCTATTGAAAGGAATAGGGGAACAAAATAAAAGTACAGACATGCAAGGGATTATAATATGTAAATAAGAGGGTTTGTGTTGTGCTTAGATTAATTAATGTAAGATAATAGTAAACAGTTAAAACTAACAGGCCGATTCATGGAATGAATGTGCGCCTAAAATTCTGGCGCAGAGGTGCCAAAACGTGCGAATGGCAGTGCAAGTGCGAAAATCGCAGGGAAACCAGCGCACATCGATTCATGGAAGTCTGTGCGTGAGAAAAATATTGGCTGTGCGCTAAAAAGTGCGTGGTGCACGCCGGCGCACAGGTCATCCAACGGCATGCGCCATGGCCACAGCGAAATTGCACATAACGCGGCGCACATAACAAAAGTAGGCGGAACACGGGGCGTAACACTCGGAATGGGGAAAAACGCGTGAAAATATGGGCGTCACGGGGGAAGTACAGGAGGCAAGTGTGCAGAACACCCACACGCTCGCCTACAACTTGTATTCATGGAATTGAATAGGGCAAACCAGCGCACGGTCAAAGACGCGCACAGGGCCAAACAAGTCCGCCACAAGAAAGCAGGCGGTAGCGTCCCTGCGCCTGAAATAAATGTGCGCCAAAATGTGCACTTACAAAAAGCACCTATATACAGCTATGATGAATGATCCATACTGTGGCCCTCTAGGACAAATGAGGTGCAAAGTGGTACCGACAAACACGGACACCCACTGTGTGAAAAATAGCGTGTGCGTGTATTTCGCGGTGCATGGGAAGTTCCACATGCGATTGGCCTGGGTACGTGTATTTCGGGGTGCGCGGGAAGTTCCACACGCGATTGTCCGTGGTACGTGTATTCTGGGGTGCGCGTGATGTTTCACACGCCATTTCAGCAGGGTACATGTATTCCAAGGTGCGCGGGAAGTTTCACACGTGAATTTGCAGGGTACGTGTATTTCAGTGTGCGTGTGAAGTTCCACACGCGATTCCAGCAGGGTACGTGTACTCCGGGTGCACGGGAAATTCCACACACTAATCCAGCAGCCTACGTGTATTTCGGCGGTGCCGGGGAGTCCTACACGTGAATTGGCCGTGTGGGTCCCTCCAGCTGTTCCCTCTACACCCTCCTCGGCCCCTGCAGGCGGCCCACACCACAGTGGACTACCCTGCACCCCTGAACATGTCCCGCAGGCATCCCATCCAGCTTGGCCATGCCCCCCAGCCAACCCACATGTCACCTTGCACTACTGCCCACCAACGCATGTCTCCCAGCACCCCCACCCCCCAGCAGTCAGGGGCACCCTCCACCAGGCCCCCACTCATGTCTCCCAGCACCCCCACCACCCAGCATCAAGGGGCACCCTCCACCAGGCCCCCACTCATGTCTCCCAGCACCCCCACCCCCCAGCATCCAGGGGCACCCTCCACCAGGCCCCACTCATGTCCAACTCATGTCCCCCTGCACCCTCACCCCCCAGCATTCAGGGGCACTCTCCACCAGGCCTCCACTCATGCCTCCCACCCCCCCACCCCCCAGCATTCAGGGGCACCCTCCACCAGGCCCCCACTCATGTCTCCCAGCACCCCCACCCCCCAGCATCCAGGGGCACCCTCCACCAGGCCCCCACTCATGTCTCCCAGCACCCCCACCCCCAGCATCCAGGGGCACCCTCCACCAGGCCCCCACTCATGTCTCCCAGCACCCCCACCCCCCAGCATCCAGGGGCACCCTCCACCAGGCCCCCACTCATGTCTCCCAGCACCCCCACCCCCCAGCATCCAGGGGCACCCTCCACCAGTCCCCACTCATGTCTCCCAGCACCCCCACCCCCCAGCATCCAGGGGCACCCTCCACCAGGCCCCACTCATGTCCAACTCATGTCCCCCTGCACCCCCACCCCCCAGCAGTCAGGGGCACCCTCCACCAGGACCCACTCAAGTCCAACTCATGTCCCCCTGCACCCCCACCCCCCAGCAGTCAGGGGCACCCTCCACCAGGCCCCCACTCATGTCGCCCTGCACCCCCAGCATCCAGGGGCACCCTCCACCAGGCCCCCACTCTTGTCTCCCAGCACCCCCACCCCCCAGCAGTCAGGGGCACCCTCCACCAGGCCCCACTCAAGTCCAACTCATGTCCCCCTTCACCCCCACCCCCCAGCAGTCAGGGGCACCCTCCACCAGGCCCCCACTCATGTCTCCCTGCACCCCCACCCCCCAGCATCCAGGGGCACCCTCCACCAGGCCCCACTCATGTCCAACTCATGTCCCCCTGCACCCCTACACCGCAGCAGTCAGGGGCACCGTCCACCAGGCCCCCACTCATGTCTCCCTGCACCCCCACCCCCCAGCAGTGTGATTTGCCTGGATACGTGTATTTCAGGGGTGCGCGGGTAGTCTTACATGCAATGTCATCAGGGTACATGTATTATGGGTCCACGTGAACTTCCACACGCGATATCAGCAGGGTACGTGTATTACGGGGTTTGCGTGAACTTCCACACGCAATATAAGCAGGGTACGTGTATTACGGGGTTCGCGTTAACTTCGACACGCGATATCAGCAGAGTACGTGTAATACGGGTTCGCGTCAACTTCCACACGCGACTGGGCCTGGGAGAGCATGTTACGTGTATTCCTGGGGTGGGTGGGAAGATTTACACGGATGCCTACAACGCGCCCAAAAAAAAGGTCCAATCCGGAAACACGTACACCAGCATGAAGCAGGCGCACGTCCCGCGCAGCATAAAAGTGTGCGCAAACAACAAACAAGCTCAGACGCCAGGATGAATATACCGTTCCTAGCAGCAGTGGCCGTGGGATACCGCAGGAGGAGGAGGAGGATAGTCAGGGCCAGAATCTTCACACCCAGAACCAGCCTTTTTGGTATGCCTGATGACCAGGTGCATGGGAGGAACAGGTTTCCACCTCACATAATACTCGACCTGGTCAGTGAGTGGGAGGATGACCTCCCATCACCCACCCTGTGCTCCCAAGCACTGAGCCCCCTGGAGAAGGTCCTCAATTTACTGCACTTCTTGGCTACCGGATCATTTCAGCGGACAAGTGCCATAGTGGGGGGGGTGTCACAGGCCACGCAGTCACGGTGCCTATACCAGGTGTTGGCCATCATCACTGCACGCCCATCAGTCCGCAGGCACATATACCTGGCACGAACACCTGCAGAAAGGCAGGCTGTCAGCCAGGATTTCTACAGGGTGGCCCAATTCCCCAAAGTGCTAGGTGCCATTGATTGCACCCATGTGGCTCTACGTCCCCCAGGGCATCTGAGCACATCTATCGAAACGGCAAGCACTGGCATTCCATCAACGTCCAGGTAGTATGTGATGCCAAGGGAATCATCACCTCAGTATATGCCAACTATCCAGGGTCCACCCACGACAGCTTCATTTACAGGATGTCAACCCTAAACCAGGACATGGAAGTTGGACGGCATGGCGATGCATGGCTGCTTGGTGAGTATAAATGCCACAGCACATGCATGCATGACAGATACAGAGTTATGTCACTACCCCACTAATGATCCCCATCACCACCTCCCCAGGGGACAGTGCCTACCCTCTGAGCACCCACATGATGACGCCAATTCGGAACCCCATCACGCCTCCCGAGGTAAGATACAACACAGCCCATATTGCAACCCGGGCATAGTGGAGCGCACATTCGGAGTGCTCAAGTCACGCTTTCGCTCCCTTGACCGTTCTGGCGGGCAGCTGTTATACGCTCCCCCAGTAGTGTGCAGGATCATAGTGGCAGCATGTGTCCTGCACAATGTTGCAACACGCCGGGCCTGGCTGTGGACATGGTGGTGCCCCCACATCCCCAACCACATGCACGCCCGCTGCGCATGGGAGGGGAAAGGGCACGGGGTGAGGCAGCCCGTACGCAGCTGGTGGCTAATTACTTCACATAGAAATCACACCCCTGTGGAGTGCACACAGCCCTGGCACATACCATCTGACAATCAATGATGACTCAATCTGACAATTCTGATGAATTAAGGGACAGTCAACTGTCAGAACCATAGCAGCCTGAGATTTTTCACCTGGAAGTGTCACAATGTGTGCTTCCCTACCTACACAAACACCACCAATGCAGTGTCATCAAAAGACACACTTCTATGTGGCAAAAATGAATACCCACTTGCTAAATACAACATGAGAACAGAGCCATGTCACCCAACCCCTCCCCGGCACCGCCACACAACACACTATGGCATGTCATGCTATGTGAGAGCAAACAAATTAATCCCCACAACATGATACAAGTGTCACAAACTACAGTGTCCCTAATGGAAACTGGCCACACATGAAATGCTCACAGTAATGCAGGACCAACAACACACATTACCAAATATTTACCAATAATACTAATCACCTACACAACCTCCAACCTACCATAAACATGACAGTACGGATTTAAAAAATTGGTAGTCTCACTACCTGATAATGCCAGCACTTCGAACACTTCCAACTTTACAGTGTTAGCGCCACGCAAAAGTGTAGGTGCACTGCTGACAACATGGACTCCATTTCCAAAGTAGACCGCCTTGTGAAAACACGAGAAATGGACCTGCAAATTAGGAGGATGAGATGGATGCAGAGGCACATATCAATACACCATGCAGTGTACAATACAACAACAATATGCACTAGGAATGTATACACAGTATTGACTACAGACTGCCCACACATCAAATGGGAGTCCAACGTCACTGTGTAAGTCAATGTCACTTGGGCACACCCTTTGCAAGCCCATGGAAACGGGAAGCAGGAGGGGTGTGTGTCACACAAACCCAAGCATCTAACCCAAATTCAGGACAAGCCTGCATGTGCCCTGCCACAATACAGCGTATGCCCACGGGAGCCACACAAGGCAACACACTGTAAAAAAAAAATCAAAAATCAAAAATGGCCATGAATGGGCCAGGGGGGGTGGAGGAGGCCACCCAGGAGGTCTGAGGACAGGGTTCACACCAAAACCCACCTGTGTGGATCTTGCGGAAAAAAAACACCTCCATGGGCTCATGGCCTGCACGGCTACCCTATTGTGAGAGATTTGCTGTTGTCGCTCTCCTCACCCTCTGCAGCTGCATCAGGAGGTGGTGGCACTATGGGAGGCAGCCCACGCAAAGCCCTAGTATGGTCCTCCATGACAGCAAGCATGCGGGTGTGGAAGGTCTGGTTCTGGAGGATAATCGTGTGGAGGTCCCCATGCAACAACTCACGGGATACCCGGACCTCCTCCCTAGTTGCCTGCATCTCAGCTGAGAGCGTACGTGTGAGCCGTTCCAGCTGCTGTTCTGTCCTCGTGTCAGTTAAAGCCTCAAGCTCAACAAGAGTCACCCTGAGCTGACGGAGTTCCACCCTCAGGGGTTCCCTGTGGCCCTGGAACTCAATAGAAATGGCTTCCCGCAGAGTCTCCAGTGCTGCCCGTCTGTCCCTGTTGGACACCAACATGTCCTCCCTGTGTGACTGGCAAATGGAGTCTGTTGCCTGCTGTAGTTGTTCCATCAGCCTTTCTTGGGGGCCAATGGAAGTGGCCACCCTATCCATGACCTGAGCCATCATCTCAGATGATGCTGCCTGTTGGTTTGCCATACCTTATATGGATTGCTCCCATGCGGTATTGCCAGGTGGTGTGTGGCCACCGCGTCGGCGGGCACCACACCTGTCTGGGGCAAGGTGAACTGCGCCTTGCTGTGCCGGCACTGCCTGAGGCTGCAGGACTGCATTCCCCCTCTGATCTGCTGGCCCAGGAACAGGATCAGATGTTGCGGAGTGTGACCCTGCATCCATAACCACCAAATGCGGACCTACCAACACTGACATCCCCATTGAGGGCTCTACCCCTGGTGCAGGTGGGTTGGACAGTACAGAATCCCTCCCAGAAACACTTACCTGCGACCGCACATAGGTCTCATCATCCGAATCGACACCTGAATAGAGCTTGGGGGAGGTGCACACAGAGACACCCCTTGAGATGATGGTCTGCAGCAAGTATGTGTTCTCACCCACCACCACACCACATCCCTCACTGGTGCCCGGTCGGGCCTGAGACCCCTCGTGGGTCTGTACCATCTCCACAACCCCAGCAGTATCAAGTGCATCATCTCCTGCAAAGACATGAAAGAAAAGAAATGGGAACAGGCATTAGCACCATGGCACACAATTAGGGCTGAGAAGCAACAGAAACAGTACTTCATTGACACATGTCCCACATGATTATAACCCTCCCATGCATGCACCGTCACTGCGTATGAAGGGGAAGCACATGGCACACATTGATGACACCAAGATGGACGACCAACACATTTGCTGCATGCTGTCTAGCAGTGCCATCATACATTGGCCTGTGATTGGCATGTCCAATACACATACATGACACATGCCATCACACAGATGGCATGTACCATAGCCATGTCACACATGTGACAATAGGACTGAGAAATGCCTAGTGAAAGTGGTGGAATGCAAACAATCAGCCTGAATGAACACAGAATAATACACAACTATGTTGTGGCAAGATGACACTTCAAGGGCAACTGGCGTGAGCTTGGGCTGAATGTCTACTGTTGCCAGAAGGGATACTGCAATACCCAAATCCTGGTGCGCAGAATGTATTGGATGAAGCACATGGGTGACCCAAACCACTCAGGCACACACACCCTCACCTGGCACTCAATCAGAAGCCCTCACACACACACCATGCACATGGATGACACACACATGCATGTGCACTCACCGGACAATGCCTCGTAATCTGGCAGGTCTCCCACGCCTTGGATCTGTTCCTCCGTGAAGTGGGTCCCAGCAACATACTCATGTGGAGTGAGTTCTATGTCCTCTGCTGGAGAACCACCTCCAGTTCTAGAGTTGCGGCATGACTTGAGGCCAGCTTTTTCTTTGCCCTGCGCTTCAGGTCATTCCAGCGCTTGTAGCAATCATTAGCTGTGCGCCTCATGAATCCAAGGGCACTTATGATGTCCGCGATGGTCTGCCAGTGTGCCTGACGTTGTGCAGGTGTGGTCTTGCATCCTGGAGTAATCACCATTTCGCTGTCATGTGCGGACACATACTCCACAAGTGCATCAAGTTCGGCCTGATTGAAGCTGGGCTTCCTTGGTGGGCCGGACTGTGTAGCCCGTGTCTGTGGCATCAGCCTGTACTGGACGAGCACTCTTCCTCTTCCGCTTGGAAGGTGGTGGGGATCCTGAGTGTCCTACGCCGCTCTGGACACTAGGGGAAGGAGCCCCGGTGGACTGTGGACTAGGAGTGTGGGAATGAACACTCACCATGGGACTTGGTGCAGGCATTAGCTGAAGTGTGATGTAGTCAGGGGGAACGTCAGCAGGATGGACTGGGACCCACACTGTCCTGGCAGGGAGACTCAGAGCTTGGGTGGATGGAGCCGCAGCTGCCCCTGCAGCCTCCCCACCCTGCCTATTCGGGGCAGCAGCTGACATAGCTGCCCCTGATCCACGTGGCCTGGTGACACCAACGTGCACTGCCACACATGGCCTAGACCTGCTGACCTGTAAGTCAGCCATGGAGCCACCCTGTGCCAGGTCTGGTGCCACAATGGGCTGGTCCAACAAGTTGGGGGTCAAAGGGGTAGGGTACTAGATGGAATTCGTACCCTAGTGCTCTAGCAAGGCTGTATGTGACCCCTGGGGGAAGATGACGGGTCACGCAACGCTCAGGCACCCCAAAAAAGGGAGATAATGTCCACGCAACCCCTCCTAGACCACGTGCGTGGAAAAATAAACCTGCACTACGCTGTGGCACCCAGACACACAAAAATGAACGTATGCATGTCACACACAGCCTAGACTGACCTCTGAAGGGGTACGCAGCACACGGGGCAAGCACAGATATTAAATACGTGAGCGACTCACCGCCTGCCAGGAAAAATCGCATGAAAAATACGCACGTGTGCGCATTGGCAACACCCCCGCCAAAAGAAGAATTTTACGCTGTCTGAGGAGACAGGACAACAGAAGAAGTGAGCGCTGTTTGAGGAAACAGGCCCAGGAAAAAGACAAAAAGAGAAAAAGCTGTGAGAGGTAACAAGGAGTACAAACTTGGAACGCCGTGAAGTAAATCGCGTGTGAACCGACAAGAAGTACAGATTTCACCCACTCGCTCTCCACGAAAAGCACGTACAAGAAAATGGCGTTCTACACGTACCTTTTAAACATGCCCACTCGTCCAGCGTCACTTCCGCGTGTACGTGCTAAGGCCCTATCCTCCAATTACACAAGCTGACATAGGGAAACGCCCGTGCACGCACGTCACAGACGCGCATACGCGCTGAGGCCCTTTCCACCAATTGCACGCTATGACACTCTGACGTGCTTATTTCTTCTACGCGCCATGGAAAACGCACGTGCGCGTAATGTCATAGACGCGCCTACACGCTGGGGGCCTTTGGGCCAATGAATTCACGTAGGTGTGCTGAAGCGCTTATGCGCTAAGGCCCTTTCCTCGAATTACACGCAGACGTGCTTGATTTTCACATGCCAAATCACTCCGTATCAAGCTGGCCACGCGTAAGCACACGGAAGACCACGCTCCTGCCCAGAAGGCCGAATTACTGCCCCCCAGATCCCTGAGCACGCTCCCACCTGCCATCTGCTGCTGCCTGATTGCCTACTGCCCACGTGCCCTGCCATTTGCTGCCTGCACATCAGCCAGGGGTGCTGTTGCTGTGACAACCCCTGCTGGAACCGAAGACTCCCGACTGGGATTCCATTGCTCCACAGCCCAGCCCCAGGACCCAGTTGCCCACCCACTCCTGCCTCTGGGGTTGTTATGTCGGGCACTGCAACATCTGGCACCACTGGCAAACCCCGGCCAGAGAGGCAGAGGGGCACCAGCTTCACTGCCACCAAAGTTGGTGTCCTGGTGGAGCAAGTCCTGGGGCAGTATGATGCCCTCGTCGGAAGTTTGCGCGCCAACAAGGAAGGACGGACACGGATCTGGACGGACATCGTGACTGCCATCAACGCAGAGGGGGTGGCAGTCCGACTATTCCATCATGTCAAGAAGCGCTGGGAGGACTTCAGGTCCAGGACCCTCAACAAGGCCCGGCGCCTCTTAAAGGCAGCGGATACTAAGGGGCGCAGGGGCCACTTGTCAGACGATCATATGAGGGTCCTGGAACGCATATCCCCAGCGCTCCACGTCCAGGTCCTTGAGAGGCAGACCCGTCTGGAGTCGAGCGGTAAGTGTACATGCATCATGATTGTAAGCTGTGCGTGTGGTGGTGTGCCAGTAGTGTGCAGGTTGCATCTGTGTTTTTATGGGGCCAAGTATGCGGGGGGGTGTACAGGGCCGTGAGGCTAACACATGCAAGGGCTCTCATGTGTGAGACATGGATGGTGCTTGTGTGTGTAGGCTTGCATGCCAAATGTAGATGTGTGGGCACACATGTTTGGCAGAGGTGTACACATGCATTCAAGTGTGGTGGTGTGTGTGCATGTGTAGTGCACTCCCTGTGTTGCATGTGATGTCTGGCTCACCTTTGCCTGCTCATGCTGTTGTATGTGTATGGATGGTGCTGGCTGTTACAATATGGCTGTGTATAGCTCATGTGTGCAAGTTGAAATGACATGTGTGTTGGCGAATGTGATGTCATGTCTGAGGTTTCCAAATGCCATTCATGTACAACTGTCATGTGTGTATGTGTCCATTGTACAGTTCCCTGATGCCTGTGTTTTATTTCTCCCTGTCTGCAGCGTCAACTGATGAAGAGGGCGGAGAAGGTGCTGTGGAGCACAGCGGCAGGGATTGCACCGCCAGCCGGAGACGCAAGGCCTGGCTCCCCTCCCAGGTTGTCATCTCGTCGGGGAGTGAGGAGTCCGGTGCCACGTCCCAGGCCGCAGCTGCCGGTGGGAGGTCCAAGAGGCGGAGGTTGGAGTTGGACTCCTCGGCAGCAGAAGGGGCAGCTGGGACCCCACAGAGCCCAACGGGGGAAGATGGCACAGAGTCATCCACGTTGGTGGGGTGTTTGGTGGAGGAGGAGGCCGTGCAAGTGACAGAGATGGGGTCTGGAGGTGGGGATTCCACTGGTGCTAGTGGTGCAGTGCAGGACCAGGGACAGGAGGCAGCACAGGCCGCCGCGGAGGTGCCTGTGTGCAATCCTGTCCCTGATCCTGTCACTGCATCATCTTGCACCAGCAGGGATGCCTACGTCCAGACCCGTTTTCAGGCAGGGGATGAGCTTACAACAACTGGCCTTCCTCTGCCTGCGGACGTGGCTATCCAGGTACGGGTTGAGCCTGTCCTGACTGGTGTGGCTTTGCGTCAACGGGCCATGCGAAGTGACCTGCAGTCTTTTCATGAGGAGACTGCACGTCATCTCGAATGGCTCGTTGACCACGTCGGCCTACTGGGACAGGTCACCCAGGCCGGATTCCTCCGTTTGCTGGAGCTTGTTCCGACCCCCTCCTCAACTGAACACCCTATGCGCCAGTCATCCTCTGTGCCAACTTTCCACCCATTTGTCACCTGGGTGCCCTGTGGAGCTGCCTCTGACGGTGCGGCCAGGCTGGTGGAGGACACATCCCTGCCACAGTCGGGAGTCGGACATCCAGCAGGGGTGGCCACATCAATGACTGCACCCTGGCCGGTGGAGGATGTGCAGGCAGCAGGAGCCAGGGCACGGGCACAGGCACAGCAGCAGCAGCAACGAGGTGGGAGCCATGATGGCTCAGGGCCTTCGACATCGGAGGGGCAGGCATCGGCCGGAGAGCAGGAGGACCCAGGACGGGAAGTGTCTTCCATGTGGCAGCGGTTGGGCCATGCCATAGATGCGGAGTGGCAGTGGGCGGAAGAGGCACAGCTCACGATGGTCAGGGTGGAGAACTCCATGCGGAGGGCCCTGAGGCGGGCCGAGTGCCTCGAGGCAATCCGCAGGGAGTTGGAGGAGAACATGTCATCGGCCCTGCTGACCCTCGGGGCCATGGAGGAGGACCGCCTCCGGGACATTGAGCAGGAGTTCGATGATGCCCTGGCCCGGAACATCCAGAAGTGAGCCGTCGGACTAGCCTGCTGCCCTTGTAAATAGTTTTTTAGTGTTAGGTTTCCTTTCGGTTTTGTTTTGTTTTGGGGAGCTTAGACAATGCCCCAATTCTTGAATATAGTTCTTCATTAGGTAGTATTTTATTTTATAGGTTTCATTTAAAGGATTGGGCACATGGACCCTGGATGTTCACCTTGTACATAGTTTGACAATGGATTTGGATTTTTGATTTTTTTTTCACATGGATCAATGTTTTTTTCTTATTTTGGAACATTGGATTTATTTTCTCAGACTGACACTTTGGAGACTTGCTTTTGGATTGCCTTTCATTTGGATTTCATGCATCTCTTTCATTTATTGGACATGCTGGATTTCATTTATTATTTCCATTTTCTTCTGTTCCATTTCATTGCCTTGCTTTTCTGTTTAATACATTATAATTTTGTACTTCAATGTGTGGTATTCTCTCTTTGGTTTCATGCATGTCACAATTTGTGTTCTATCGTTCACATGCTGTCATTGTGTGGGTTTGACGGATATGTGTTGATGTGCAGACTAGCCATTTGGGATGCATCATGTGCTGGTGGTGTGTTCGGACTGGGGTGGCGTAGGCAGTGTATTGAGTGGGCATGGGGGCCATGATTATGGATCGTCATGAGGTGTTGGGGGGACATGTATGGGGGCCTGCTGGCAGGTGCCCTGCACTGCTGCGGGGTGGGAGTGCAGGGGGACATGAGTTGGACATGAGTGGAGGCCTGCTGGCAGGTGCCCGACAGTGCTGGGGGGGTGGGGGTGCTGGGAGACATGCGTTGTTGATCAGTAGTGCAAGGTGACATGTGGCTTGGCTGGGGGGCATGCCCATGGTGGATGGGCTGCCTGCGGGACATGAGCAGGGGTGCAGGGTAGTCTCCTGTGGTGTGGGCTGCCTGCAGGGGCCATGGAGGGTGTAGAGGGAACACCTGGGAGGACCCACACGGCCAATTCACGTGTAGTACTCCCCACGCACCGCTGAAATACACGTACCCTGCTGAATTCGCATGTGAGACTTCCCGCACACCCCTGGAGCACACGTACCCAGGACAATCGCGTGTGAAACTTCCTGCGCACCCCTGAAAGGCATGTGCCCTGCTGAATTCGCGTGTGAAACTTCATGTGCACCTCTGAAATACACGTGCCCTGATGGAATCGCCTGTGAAACTTCCCACGCACCCCTGAAATACACATACCCTGCTGAATTCACGTGTGAAGCGTCCCACGCACCCCAGTAATACACGTACCCCGCTCGCACAGGGCCAATCGCGTGTGAAACTTCCCGCGCACCCCAGTAATACACGTACCCTGCTCGCACAGGGCCAATCGCGTGTGAGACTTCCCACGCACCCCAGCAATACACGTGCCCCACTCGCACAGGGCCAATCGCATGTGAAACTTCCCGCGCACCCCAGTAATACACGTACCCTGCTCGCACAGGGCCAATCGCGTGTGAGACTTCCCGCGCACCCCAGCAATACACGTGCCCCACTCGCACAGGGCCAATCGCGTGTGAAACTTCCCGCGCACCCCAGTAATACACGTACCCCGCTCGCACAAGGGCCAATCGCGTGTGAAACTTCCCACGCACCCCAGTAATACACGTACCCCACTCGCACAGGGCCAATCGCATGTAAAACTTCCAGCGTACCCCAGTAATACACGTACCGTGCTGAAATCGCGTGTGAAACTTCCGCGCACCCCAGTAATACACGTACCCTGCTCGCACAGGGCCAATCGCGTGTGAGACTTCCTGCGCACCCCAGCAATACACGTGCCCCGCTCGCACAGGGCCAATCGCGTGTGAATCTTCCCGCGCACCCCAGTAATACACGTACCCCGCTCGCACAAGGGCCAATCGCGTGTGAAACTTCCCACGCACCCCAGTAATACACGTACCCCACTCGCACAGGGCCAATCGCGTGTAAAACTTCCAGCGCACCACAGTAATATCGTACCCTGCTGAAATCGCCTGTGAAACTTCCCGCGCACCCCAGTAATACACGTACCCTGCTGAAATCGCGTGTGAAGCTTCCCACGCTCCCCAGTTATACACGTACCCCGCTCGCACAAGACCAATCGCGTGTGAAATTTCCCGCGCATCCCAGTAATACATGGACCCTGCTTGGCGTTTGCTGTTTGGCAGCCCTGTAAACTGGTCCAGGGTTAGCGCAGACATTTGCGATGGATTGAGGATTTTGATGGATTTTCCTTGCGCGAGGGCCTTCTTGGGGGCGTAACTGGCGCTGCTGCAGGGTCGCTGCGCCACTCTGTGCCACAGCTGGTTTTGGGGGCTAAAATCCATGAATACGCTGTGCGATTAAATGGATTTTATCGCACGCGGCTGGCGCAGTGTATCGCACGGGGACACAGTGCGCTAGCCGCGGTTGCCACTTTTGTGCGAAATTCTATGAATTACCCTAAAAATGTGCTGAAGTAAGAAGTTCAAAACCAGAAGATTGACGTCAATCCAGGGGGTGAATAAATAAGTAAAAAATATAACTATGTGGGGCGCTGTTGAGCGCCGAACAAGATGGCTGCCTGAACGTATCTCTCCGAGGCTCGCAGACCCCACAATCCTTTTTTGGGCATTTTCCCGTTCTGGCACGACTCATCCTCTGTGGTGAACCTGCACCACTGGATCCTACTCCCGTCTGGGATCGGAGCCGGGGATCCTGAGATTCGGGCGCCCCTTCGCCCTTCCCCCACCGTCGGTGCGGCTTCGTGCCAATACCAGGCCCGGCCGCGGAAGACACGTCTGCCTCCCTGAGCTCCTGAGGCGGCGATCCACTCCGGAGAGGGCCTACGATACGACCCGGGCCCCTGGACCTCGTCGCCTGTTCCTGTCGGCCCCATCGTGCGGGGCCGTACCCCACCGGGGCCGCGGACCCCTCGTTGGCCCCGGGGCCGCCCCCTGTCGTTGCGGGGGTGCCGCGGCTGTGCTGCTGCCGATGGGCGGCTCCTCGTCCCCCTGGACTGTCGGCCCCCCCCTGCACATTATGGATTGCTGACCGCTCTGGGGGGGGCCGCTGCTGTGACCCGTAGTCATGGCCCCCTCCGCCGGCTTCCACCTGGGCCCATCCTACGTGGCACCCCAAAAAAGGGAGATAATGTCCACGCAACCCCTCCTAGACCACGTGCGTGGAAAAATAAACCTGCACTACGCTGTGGCACCCAGACACACAAAAATGAACGTATGCATGTCACACACAGCCTAGACTGACCTCTGAAGGGGTACGCAACACACGGGGCAAGCACAGATATTAAATACGTGAGCGACTCACCGCCTGCCAGGAAAAATCGCATGAAAAATACGCACGTGTGCGCATTGGCAACACCCCCGCCAAAAGAAGAATTTTACGCTGTTTGAGGAGACAGGACAACATAAGAAGTGAGCGCTGTTTGAGGAAACAGGCCCAGGAAAAAGACAAAAAGAGAAAAAGCTGTGAGAGGTAACAAGGAGTACAAACTTGGAACGCCGTGAAGTAAATCGCGTGTGAACCGACAAGAAGTACAGATTTCACCCACTCGCTCTCCACGAAAAGCAGGTACAAGGAAATGGCGTTCTACACGTACCTTTTAAACATGCCCACTCGTCCAGCGTCACTTCCGCGTGTACGTGCTAAGGCCCTATCCTCCAATTACACAAGCTGACATAGGGAAACGCCCGTGCACGCACGTCACAGACGCGCATACGCGCTGAGGCCCTTTCCACCAATTGCACGCTATGACACTCTGACGTGCTTATTTTTTCTACGCGCCATGGAAAACGCACGTGCGCGTAATGTCATAGACGCGCCTACACGCTGGGGGCCTTTGGGCCAATGAATTCACGTAGGTGTGCTGAAGCGCTTATGCGCTAAGGCCCTTTCCTCGAATTACACGCAGACGTGCTTGATTTTCACATGCCAAATCACTCCGTATCAAGCTGGCCACGCGTAAGCACACGGAAGACCACGCTCCTGCCCAGAAGGCCGAATTACTGCCCCCCAGATCCCTGAGCACGCTCCCACCTGCCATCTGCTGCTGCCTGATTGCCTACTGCCCACGTGCCCTGCCATTTGCTGCCTGCACATCAGCCAGGGGTGCTGTTGCTGTGACAACCCCTGCTGGAACCGAAGACTCCCGACTGGGATTCCATTGCTCCACAGCCCAGCCCCAGGACCCAGTTGCCCACCCACTCCTGCCTCTGGGGTTGTTATGTCGGGCACTGCAACATCTGGCACCACTGGCAAACCCCGGCCAGAGAGGCAGAGGGGCACCAGCTTCACTGCCACCAAAGTTGGTGTCCTGGTGGAGCAAGTCCTGGGGCAGTATGATGCCCTCGTCGGAAGTTTGCGCGCCAACAAGGAAGGACGGACACAGATCTGGACGGACATCGTGACTGCCATCAACGCAGAGGGGGTGGCAGTCCGACTATTCCATCATGTCAAGAAGCGCTGGGAGGACTTCAGGTCCAGGACCCTCAACAAGGCCCGGCGCCTCTTAAAGGCAGCGGATGCTAAGGGCCGCAGGGGCCACTTGTCAGACGATCATATGAGGGTCCTGGAACGCATATCCCCAGCGCTCCACGTCCAGGTCCTTGAGAGGCAGACCCGTCTGGAGTCGAGCGGTAAGTGTACATGCATCATGATTGTAAGCTGTGCGTGTGGTGGTGTGCCAGTAGTGTGCAGGTTGCATCTGTGTTTTTATGGGGCCAAGTATGCGGGGGGGTGTACACGGCCGTGAGGCTAACACATGCAAGGGCTCTCATGTGTGAGACATGGATGGTGCTTGTGTGTGTAGGCTTGCATGCCAAATGTAGATGTGTGGGCACACATGTTTGGCAGAGGTGTACACATGCATTCAAGTGTGGTGGTGTGTGTGCATGTGTAGTGCACTCCCTGTGTTGCATGTGATGTCTGGCTCACCTTTGCCTGCTCATGCTGTTGTATGTGTATGGATGGTGCTGGCTGTTACAATATGGCTGTGTATAGCTCATGTGTGCAAGTTGAAATGACATGTGTGTTGGCGAATGTGATGTCATGTCTGAGGTTTCCAAATGCCATTCATGTACAACTGTCATGTGTGTATGTGTCCATTGTACAGTTCCCTGATGCCTGTGTTTTATTTCTCCCTGTCTGCAGCGTCAACTGATGAAGAGGGCGGAGAAGGTGCTGTGGAGCACAGCGGCAGGGATTGCACCGCCAGCCGGAGACGCAAGGCCTGGCTCCCCTCCCAGGTTGTCATCTCGTCGGGGAGTGAGGAGTCCGGTGCCACGTCCCAGGCCGCAGCTGCCGGGGGGAGGTCCAAGAGGCGGAGGTTGGAGTTGGACTCCTCGGCAGCAGAAGGGGCAGCTGGGACCCCACAGAGCCCAACGGGGTAAGATGGCACAGAGTCATCCACGTTGGTGGGGTGTTTGGTGGAGGAGGAGGCCGTGCAAGTGACAGAGATGGGGTCTGGAGGTGGGGATTCCACTGGTGCTAGTGGTGCAGTGCAGGACCAGGGACAGGAGGCAGCACAGGCCGCCCCGGAGGTGCCTGTGTGCAATCCTGTCCCTGATCCTGTCACTGCATCATCTTGCACCAGCAGGGATGCCTACGTCCAGACCCGTTTTCAGGCAGGGGATGAGCTTACAACAACTGGCCTTCCTCTGCCTGCGGACGTGGCTATCCAGGTACGGGTTGAGCCTGTCCTGACTGGTGTGGCTTTGCGTCAACGGGCCATGCGAAGTGACCTGCAGTCTTTTCATGAGGAGACTGCACGTCATCTCGAATGGCTCGTTGACCACGTCGGCCTACTGGGACAGGTCACCCAGGCCGGATTCCTCCGTTTGCTGGAGCTTGTTCCGACCCCCTCCTCAACTGAACACCCTATGTGCCAGTCATCCTCTGTGCCAACTTTCCACCCATTTGTCACCTGGGTGCCCTGTGGAGCTGCCTCTGACGGTGCGGCCAGGCTGGTGGAGGACACATCCCTGCCACAGTCGGGAGTCGGACATCCAGCAGGGGTGGCCACATCAATGACTGCATCCTGGCCGGTGGAGGATGTGCAGGCAGCAGGAGCCAGGGCACGGGCACAGGCACAGCAGCAGCAGCAACGAGGTGGGAGCCATGATGGCTCAGGGCCTTCGACATCGGAGGGGCAGGCATCGGCCGGAGAGCAGGAGGACCCAGGACGGGAAGTGTCTTCCGTGTGGCAGCGGTTGGGCCATGCCATAGATGCGGAGCGGCAGTGGGCGGAAGAGGCACAGCTCACGATGGTCAGGGTGGAGAACTCCATGCGGAGGGCCCTGAGGCGGGCCGAGTGCCTCGAGGCAATCCGCAGGGAGTTGGAGGAGAACATGTCATCGGCCCTGCTGACCCTCGGGGCCATGGAGGAGGACCGCCTCCGGGACATTGAGCAGGAGTTCGATGATGCCCTGGCCCGGAACATCCAGAAGTGAGCCGTCGGACTAGCCCGCTGCCCTTGTAAATAGTTTTTTAGTGTTAGGTTTCCTTTCGGTTTTGTTTTGTTTTGGGGAGCTTAGACAATGCCCCAATTCTTGAATATAGTTCTTCATTAGGTAGTATTTTATTTTATAGGTTTCATTTAAAGGATTGGGCACATGGACCCTGGATGTTCACCTTGTACATAGTTTGACAATGGATTTGGATTTTTGATTTTTTTTTCACATGGATCAATGTTTTTTTCTTATTTTGGAACATTGGATTTATTTTCTCAGACTGACACTTTGGAGACTTGCTTTTGGATTGCCTTTCATTTGGATTTCATGCATCTCTTTCATTTATTGGACATGCTGGATTTCATTTATTATTTCCATTTTCTTCTGTTCCATTTCATTGCCTTGCTTTTCTGTTTAATACATTATAATTTTGTACTTCAATGTGTGGTATTCTCTCTTTGGTTTCATGCATGTCACAATTTGTGTTCTATCGTTCACATGCTGTTATTGTGTGGGTTTGACGGATATGTGTTGATGTGCAGACTAGCCATTTGGGATGCATCATGTGCTGGTGGTGTGTTCGGACTGGGGTGGCGTAGGCAGTGTATTGAGTGGGCATGGGGGCCATGATTATGGATCGTCATGAGGTGTTGGGGGGACATGTATGGGGGCCTGCTGGCAGGTGCCCTGCACTGCTGCGGGGTGGGAGTGCAGGGGGACATGAGTTGGACATGAGTGGGGGCCTGCTGGCAGGTGCCCGACAGTGCTGGGGGGGTGGGGGTGCTGGGAGACATGCGTTGTTGATCAGTAGTGCAAGGTGACATGTGGCTTGGCTGGGGGGCATGCCCATGGTGGATGGGCTGCCTGCGGGACATGAGCAGGGGTGCAGGGTAGTCTCCTGTGGTGTGGGCTGCCTGCAGGGGCCATGGAGGGTGTAGAGGGAACACCTGGGAGGACCCACACGGCCAATTCACGTGTAGTACTCCCCACGCACCGCTGAAATACACGTACCCTGCTGAATTCGCATGTGAGACTTCCCGCACACCCCTGGAGCACACGTACCCAGGACAATCGCGTGTGAAACTTCCTGCGCACCCCTGAAAGGCATGTACCCTGCTGAATTTGCGTGTGAAACTTCATGTGCACCTCTGAAATACACGTGCCCTGATGGAATCGCCTGTGAAACTTCCCACGCACCCCTGAAATACACATACCCTGCTGAATTCACGTGTGAAGCGTCCCACGCACCCCAGTAATACACGTACCCCGCTCGCACAGGGCCAATCGCGTGTGAAACTTCCCGCGCACCCCAGTAATACACGTACCCTGCTCGCACAGGGCCAATCGCGTGTGAGACTTCCCACGCACCCCAGCAATACACGTGCCCCACTCGCACAGGGCCAATCGCATGTGAAACTTCCCGCGCACCCCAGTAATACACGTACCCTGCTCGCACAGGGCCAATCGCGTGTGAGACTTCCCGCGCACCCCAGCAATACACGTGCCCCACTCGCACAGGGCCAATCGCGTGTGAAACTTCCCGCGCACCCCAGTAATACACGTACCCCGCTCGCACAAGGGCCAATCGCGTGTGAAACTTCCCACGCACCCCAGTAATACACGTACCCCACTCGCACAGGGCCAATCGCATGTAAAACTTCCAGCGCACCCCAGTAATACACGTACCCTGCTGAAATTGCGTGTGAAACTTCCGCGCACCCCAGTAATACACGTACCCTGCTCGCACAGGGCCAATCGTGTGTGAGACTTCCTGCGCACCCCAGCAATACACGTGCCCCGCTCGCACAGGGCCAATCGCGTGTGAATCTTCCCGCGCACCCCAGTAATACACGTACCCCGCTCGCACAAGGGCCAATCGCGTGTGAAACTTCCCACGCACCCCAGTAATACACGTACCCCACTCGCACAGGGCCAATCGCGTGTAAAACTTCCAGCGCACCACAGTAATACACGTACCCTGCTGAAATCGCCTGTGAAACTTCCTGCGCACCCCAGTAATACACGTACCCTGCTGAAATCGCGTGTGAAGCTTCCCACGCTCCCCAGTTATACACGTACCCCGCTCGCACAAGACCAATCGCGTGTGAAATTTCCCGCGCAGCCCAGTAATACATGGACCCTGCTTGGCGTTTGCTGTTTGGCAGCCCTGTAAACTGGTCCAGGGTTAGCGCAGACATTTGCGATGGATTGGGGATTTTGATGGATTTTCCTTGCGCGAGGGCCTTCTTGGGGGCGTAACTGGCGCTGCTGCAGGGTCGCTGCGCCACTCTGTGCCACAGCTGGTTTTGGGGGCTAAAATCCATGAATACGCTGTGCGATTAAATGGATTTTATCGCACGCGGCTGGCGCAGTGTATCGCACGGGGACACAGTGCGCTAGCCGCGGTTGCCACTTTTGTGCGAAATTCTATGAATTACCCTAAAAATGTGCTGAAGTAAGAATTTCAAAACCAGAAGATTGACGTCAATCCAGGGGGTGAATAAATAAGTAAAAAATATAACTATGTGGGGCGCTGTTGAGCGCCGAACAAGATGGCTGCCTGAACGTATCTCTCCGTGGCTCGCAGACCCCACAATCCTTTTTTGGGCATTTTCCCGTTCTGGCACCTCGCCCTGGAGGGCACGACTCATCCTCTGTGGTGAACCTGCACCACTGGATCCTACTCCCGTCTGGGATCGGAGCCGGGGATCCTGAGATTCGGGCGCCCCTTCGCCCTTCCCCCACCGTCGGTGCGGCTTCGTGCCAATACCAGGCCCGGCCGCGGAAGACACGTCTGCCTCCCTGAGCTCCTGAGGCGGCGATCCACTCCGGAGAGGGCCTACGATACGACCCGGGCCCCTGGACCTCGTCGCCTGTTCCTGTCTGCCCCATTGTGCGGGGCCGTATCCCACCGGGGCCGTGGACCCCTCGTTGGCCCCGGGGCCGCCCCCTGTCGTTGCGGGGGTGCCGCGGCTGTGCTGCTGCCGATGGGCGGCTCCTCGTCCCCCTGGACTGTCGGCCCCCCCCTGCACATTATGGATTGCTGACCACTCTGGGGGGGCCCGCTGCTGTGACCCGTAGTCATGGCCCCCTCCGCCGGCTTCCACCTGGGCCCATCCTACGTGAGCTGACCCCCTGGAGCCGCGGCCCCTGGACTGCCTCCGGCTGCTGTGGGGGTGTCGCGGCTGCGGCCGCTGATGCTTGATGGCTTGGGCCTCCCGGGGGGACTCCCTCGGCGCTGCCGTGGCCAGGCCTCCTCTGATCTTGGGCCGCATCCTGCTGGTGGCCCCCCTCCCGCAGCGCGCCCTTGGACGCCGGATACCGCGTCCCCCTGCAAGCTTATGAGACGGAGTCGGAGGAGACAAAGGTACGTCAAGGGGGGGTGATGCTACGTGCCCCCCCGCTCTACTCTGAGACTCTGAAGCAGCCACTGACACCGGCCCCTTCCTGTGCTGTCTGTGCCTGGGCTTCAGGCCCCCCTGCATCTTTACTGGACCACCCTCCTGGAGGCACCCCAATCCTTGTTGGCCGCCCGCACCTCTGCACTGGGTGGGCCTTCCTGCGGGGTCTGCTATTTTCTTGGGGCCTTACATTGCCGACTCTGGGTCCGTGGACATCGCCGCCCCCGCCCCTTGGGTCTCCTGCATTTGCGCTCCCCTTGCGCTCTCCCCCGGCTCACCCCTGACTTGCTAAGCTGCCACATTCTGCTCTGGCAGCCGTATCATTTTATTTTCTCTGACCCACAGTCTCTGGTTTCTACGTGCTACCTCCTGCTTTCACACCATACTTTGCACACGGTGTCACGAGGTACAAGACCTGAGTTCCCCTCGCCTTCTCCCTGGGCTGCTGAGGATCCCCCCCTCTCTCTGCCTGTCCTCCGACGCCGCCGGGATGACCAAGGGGGGCACGAGGAAGCAGAGTTCCATCAATATGTTTGCGAAGGCGGCGGTGAGATTGCCGGGGGAGGCTGCTGGGCAGGCCCCTGCCGCCTCGTCTGAAGCAGCCCCGGAATCCAAAAATATTATGGACTTTATCCGGGAGGGCTTCACCACACTCCACTCAAAACTGGACGACATGAACAGCACCATATCCTCCATTAAGGCCCACATCGAGAGGACGGACAGCCGAGTGTCGGAAGTCGAGACACGGGTCGGCTGTGCTGAGGATGCGCTGGGTGCCCTGCGATCCGAGGTTGTTGCTCTCTCCAGCCGAGTCCTCGAGGTGGAAAAGAAGAACGAGGACTTCGAATCCCGCTCACGGCTCAACAACCTCCCCATTATCGGGGTTCCCGAGAACGAAGTCCATGAGCCAATGGAAGACTTCGTTGAGCACACATTGCTGTCGCTCCTTGACTCACCTGAGCTTTCCCCGCACTTCGCTATTGAGCGGGCACATCACGCCCTGACAGCTAAACCTAAGCCCGGTGCTCCACCTCGGCCCATCATAGCTCGTGTGCTGAACTACCGGGACCGTGACGCCCTCCTCAGAGCCGCAAGACTCAAGGGTGAGCTAATACTGGGCGGCTCAAGGATTCACCTTTACCCGGACTTTTCAACAGCCGTCCAACGGGAACGCAAGACCTTCCAGGCGGTGAAGCGGAGGCTGCGAGACCACTCAATCAAATACGCTATGCTCTACCCTGCCAAACTTCGCATAGAGCACGCGAATCAGGTGTTCTTTTTCACGATCCCTGAGGAGGCCTCCAAGTTTATAGACGAACATTTCCCTGGCTGATCCCCCTCCTCTAACCATTGTTCTACAGTTACCCCTTGGGCCCGACGGGGAGAGGCCAGGTCCGGCCGCCTCCCCGCTCGATGCCATGTTTATCCTCAATCCCGTGATTGACTTGCTCTGCTCATTCTACAATCACGTGCCTTACCACTATGTGCAAGTACTTTGCCCAAGTTACATGTTATTCCTACTACGGGCACTTTTTGTTCTACTGGATCTGCTGTAGCCCGGAGTGACGTGGCCAGTCCGGCCCGCAGGCCCCCAGGCGCTGATGCCTCTGGTTTGGTTTTGGTTGAGGGGTATTGGGATTGTCATCCCTCTGTTTGGGGGGGGATGTGGGTGGGGTTGGGACTTGTTTGGGGGTATGTTATTAAAAAGTTGGCGCTGGCAGCGAAGGCGGTCTGTGATGTGGCACTCAGGTACTGTTGCCGCAGGGTTGCGAATCTGACCCACTGGTCATTGACATTTTTTCTGCTTCTAACGCTACTACTTCTGTGATCGAGAGTGACTTGACCTTTATGAGCTGGAATGTAAGGGGGTTGGGTAATTATAAAAAGATGAGGCAGCTCCAGCTGCAGGCCGAGCGTCATGGGTCCAAGATTCTCTTCTTGCAAGAGACACACGCTCGCACGGAACAGTGCATGCGGTTCGCCAGAACCTGGGGCCCCCATAGATTTTCCACTGATTTCTCCACTCAAAGCCGTGGGGTCATGACCCTCATTCACAAGAGTCTCAAGTTCACCCTCATTTCCTCACAAATTGACCCCCAAGGCCGGTATGTACTGCTTCATGCCACGCTCCAACACAAGGAAGTGGTTCTGCTGAACATTTATGGTCCTAACATAGACGACCCAGATTTTTATGTGCGGGTCTCGTCCCTCCTTGAAGGCTTCCTCCTTGTCCCCATCCTCTGGGGGGGTGATTTCAACACAATTTTTAATGTAGCCCTCGATAGATCCGGTTCCAAGCCCCGCCATCTCTCCAGGGCTGCTTACGCTGCACTATCATCCCTACCCCGCCTGGCCATGGTAGATGCGTGGAGGTTCTATTACCCATATTCCTGCATTTACTCTTTCTACTCCTCAGTCCACGATTCCTATTCCTGCATCGGCAGATGGGTGATCTCCAACGAATTGGTTAAGAACGTCACACGGTTAATGATCCTTCCCAGGACCCTGTCTGACCACTCTCCGGTTACCGTTACCATCGGCTGGGGTCCTGATCCCGGCCGGGCCCGTAGCTGGAGGTTGAAACCCCTCTCCCTTCTGGACCCGGAGTTCTGCTCCGAGCTCGAGGTGTCGATTGAAGAGTTCTTCGAGACAAATACAGGCTCTGTAACATCTCAAGCCACTTTATGGGAGTCCTTTAAGGCTTATATTAGAGGGATTGCGCTGTCCATGAAGAATGGGGTCCTTAAGTCGATCCGGAGAGATCTTGCCTGGCGGACATCGGAAGGGAATTGGACACTTTCCGATCCCTTGCGGACCGTGAACAGAGGTTTTTGGATAATCCTGGCATGGCGAGGAGATACGGGGAGGGTGAGCGTCCTGGTCGATTTCTGGCGAGACTGATCCGTCACGAGACGGGGTCCCCACATATACTTGGCATTGAGAGGCCTGACGGCTCCATGGCTGTCTCCTCGCAGGACATTAACAGGGAATTTTTCGCATTCTATGAAACCCTATACTCTAATTCAGACGAGGTGTCAGAGGCGGAGATCGAATCCTTTCTCGATGCCCTCCCCCTGTCAACCCTGTCTCCGGAGACCGTGGGTTCCCTTGATTCGCCACTCACACTTGAGGAGCTGTCTGCCGCTATTGACTCCTTATCCTCGGGGAGAGCCCCCGGCTCGGACGGTATCCCGGTCGAATTCTATAAACATTGTAAGTCACAGCTGCTCCCTCACTTGCTTGCCCTTTGGGAGGAGTCGGTGGAGGCCGGTGTATTTCCCCCTTCGCTCCGAGAGGCCACAATCACGGTATTACTTAAAGCTGGTAAATCCCCCTCGCAATGCGCTTCATATCGCCCGCTCTCACTCATAAATTGTGATGTCAAAATATTCGCCAAGGCTCTGGCGCTCCGGTTAGCTCCCTTTTTGCCATCTATCATCCATCCAGATCAGGCGGGCTTCATCCCAGGCCGCTCCACCTCCCTGAACCTGAGGCGACTATTTAACATAATCAACAGAATCAGCCCCGAGACACACGCAGTGGCCGCCACACTCGACATGCAGAAAGCATTTGACTCAGTCTCATGGCGGTATCTGTGGCGGGTCCTCGAGGGCTGCAAATTCGGCCCCTCCTTTCTTTCCTGGGTCAGATTGCTTTACTCGGCTCCCGTGGCTAGGGTCCGTACCGACGACCGTTGCTCCCCTCTCTTTGAGATCGCCATGGGGACGAGACAGGGGTGCCCCTTCTCTCCCCTGGTCTTTGACATAGCAATGGAGCCCTTCGCTGATATGCTCTGCCAATTCCATGCTCATAGAGGCCTCCGTACCGCGGGCCAGGCGGACATAGTGTCCCTGTATACAGATGACGCACTGTTGTTCGTACGCTCTCCTTCCATCAACTTACCCCCAATACTGGAGGACATCATTCAGTTTGGCCGGATCTCGGGCCTTAAAGTGAATTGCTCGAAATCCACTCTCTTCCCACTCACGGAATGCACTTCCCTCCCTCCTGACACCCTGGGTTTCACATGGGCTCAATCCACATTTACCTACTTGGGGATAGAGGTAATGCGTCAGCAAGCGCTGACCTTCAAGGAGAACTATCTGAAATATCTTACACACCTGACAGCTAGGATCCGGGTCTGGGACAAACTCCTGATCTCCCTCGCAGGCAGAATAGGGCTGTTTAAGATGGTGGTGTTGCCCCAGCTGCTCTACACGTTCACTAATGTACCCTTGTGGCCGGGGGGGGGCTTCTTCCGAGAGCTGACTCGTATGGTTAATTCCTTTCTCTGGCACTCGGGTGCGGTCCGCCTAAAAATCGATACCTTGTCTACCCCCATGACTAACGGGGGCTTCGGTGCCCCCGACTTTCGTAAATACTGGCTGGTATCCCAGATCCAATACACTTCCTATTGGTTTAATACAGCGGACCCTCCCCCACATGTCAGACTTGAGAAACTTGCGGTCTGTGATCGCGACATCCGCTCCTTAGTGATACAACCCGCTCCCCTGGCGCTGGACTCACAGAACCCGGTCGCCTGCACGTCCCTCGCTTTGTCGAGGATGTGGGGGCTGACCGGAACGGCTCACGCCTTCCATGGCAACCTCCCTCTTTGGAATTTCCTCCCGGGGGTCCCACGAGTTCCACCGGGCACGATTCGCCGCTGGGCTGATGCTGGCTACGAGTTGCTGCGTGATGTGCTTGACCAAGGTATATTTGTTGAATGGTCCGATCTCCCACTGCCCTTGAGGCGTGACCAGAGTGTATGGCTCCAATATTCATCCCTCCGCAGTACCCTTAAGCCTAACTACCATACGTTCCCCGCGTTACCACCTGACAACCCCGCCATCGAGGAACTCACCTCCCCCCTGCCCATGAGGGGCAAGATTTCCAGGTTATACTCTATGTTGCAATCCAGATCTGTCCCAGACTTCGTTAAACTGAAGCATGCATGGGAGGTAGACCTTGGTGTTGAAATGACAGATGAGCGCTGGGCACACCTATGCGAGCGTACGCATCGTGTGTACTTCAACTCCCGGTTTAAACTTATTCAGTTCAAAGTATTACATAGGTTCCATTACACCCCGATCAGATTGCACCGCATGTTCAGTGATCACCCTTCTAGCTGCCCTAGATGCGGTCAAGATGATGCCAACTACATTCACATGATTTGGTCATGCCCTCGCCTCTCACAGTTTTGGGAGGCAGTTTTCTCAACGGTGTCTGCTGTGCTCGACCACCCCATTGTTCCTTCCCCGGTGGTATGCCTCTTCCATGACCTCCCAGGCCTCTCCCGGAACTCCAAAGAACTAGCCGGCCTCTGCTTGCTTCTCGCGGTGCGATCCATCCTGCTCTACTGGCTTCGCCCCTCACCCCCCACACACGCCCAATGGCTAAGAGCGGTCACGTGGGCCTCAGACTCCGAGGAAACCTGGTCCCATATGCAACCTGCCCACTCCAGACCTAGGAACATTTGGCTCAGGTTCCGCTCTTACATGTCCGATCTCAACACGACAGCGGAGGCCTCCCCCCCACCAGCTCCCCTTCACCAGCTCGGAACTCCACCCCTATCATAGATCTCTGTTTCCCTCTGCATGTTGTAAATGTGCCTATTGTTAGAGTTGTAATGCGAAGCAACCTCTGCGCACCCTCATTTTGTACATTATATTCACATTGTAACTGCCTGTCGCTGTTCGCCTGTGTTTTGCTGCCACGCTGAATAATAAAAAGAAGTTTAAAAAAAAAATATATAACTATAATGAATGAGTGAATGCAGCAAAAAACACAAGTTGATAGAAGGTGTAAATAAAGGAACAAAGAATAACATTGTGAGACAAGAGTGATGGAGGAAGGCCTGGATAAGAAATCCAGATTTGCAAATGATGAGCATAATAGATGGTGCTTGTTTAAATGGATCAGTGTAAAATATTTGATAAAGATAAAATGTGATTAATGAAAGGCCAAAAAGGTATGGATGGCCAAGACTGATCGAGCAATATGAGAGAGTTTTTAGTACACCTGCACAAAAGAACATATGAGATTAAGTAACAAAACACTGTTATGAAGATGTTGATTTACGTTATACAGATGAAAAATATTGTAATGTTTGAAGCACAGGAGGAATGTCAATATGGCCTTAGTGAAGTATAGCAATATAATGGGAAGAAAACATTATGATCAAAGTAAGAACTAGTGGACGAGGAGAGATAGAAAATGTAAGTAGCAGCTGACACAGCAAGTGTGTGAACAACCTTATTGATCATTATAAGGAGTAAGAAGACCCATGTGAGTACAGAAAAAAGGTTTTAGTCCTTTTTGAATAAATATCATTTTCCGAAGAAAGGTGCAAAAAAGGTGTGAGCACAGAATAGCATGTACATGCAAGTATGGCCATGTCTAAATGAAGAGAGTGAAGAAGACTTTTGGATAGAAGCTGGAGTAAACTTTTTGTAATTCTGGTGATAAGGAAATGCCAAATATGGATATTTGGGAAATGCATGAAAATTACAGATAGGCAAAATAATATATGTCTATATGCCACACTTTCATGCACTTAGTAGAATCAGCGCTGGGTTCCAAATAACCTGGGTAGGCAAGATTAGTGGAGGAAGGACAATGACAAATGTTAATTATGTCTCAACAGAATAATATACAGCAAAGAAAGAAGAGACTGCAGTCCCATGCCATAAGGAGGAGGACTTCAAAAGTACAGAGAACATTTTCAGCATAGCAGAATAGACTAAAAACAGGCGTTTTACTACACTAATGACAGATCAACTAAAAGTGCACCAACATTTTCATTTTTCAGAAAAACAGCCTACAATTTAGTGGGCTGAGAATGCCAAGAGTTTACCTCAGAAACATCATGTCGAAAGAAAGAACAAAGGCCTACTTTAAGAAAATAGCTGATCGGTTTGCCAGCTTAAACATGACTGTGCCTCTATTTTGGTTTCTACAGGGAGCAAGCAACCAAATTGCCTATAGATGCACCTGGAAGAAAGAAAAGGAGCAGCTGAAGACCACCTCCTTTTTTCAAAAAAATGCTTTGCATTTGTTATGTTGTTTTGTCTTTTATTATTTTTATTATAAAGAAGAAGACTGTATAACTCTATTGGTGTGAAGAATGACACAGCCATAGAGGAAATGTGTCCTTTGTTATTTAATAAGTGCACTATACAATTTATTGAAAAAAGCCTATGAAAAAATAGGGCAATACAAGGAAAAGGCAAATGGGTATATGCTTTATGGTCTCATGTCATAGTCACACCGTGGTATCAGCCAATATGTATCGAGCATAGGTGACACTAAGATATGCCAAAAAGGGGGGAAGGAAGCAGCCATCCTATTATATTAGAAAAAGAGCAAATGCAGTAGAAATTGTTTGAGGAGGTAGGAGTGTTTAAAAGAAGGACATGGACTTTTTTTCCCATGAGACTCCCCCATCCTTGTGTTCCCTAAAAACAATCCAATGCCCCCCCAACCCCCTGGCTATTCTATGTGAATAAAGAAGATTGAGAGTTCGAGTCCTCTATGATCATAAAAACAGTGAATATAAAAAAGACTGGCCTATGAATTAAGGGGCCCTTGAATCTGCTGCAAAGCAGCCCAAAGGGCAAATAAAACAAACATAAATGGAATGAAGATGAAAAAAAGGTCCTTGGATGCGGAATAAGGAGAATAAGATGAATCAGGTGGAAGATATGCCGATGGAAGACGAGGACAAAATTTAAATGTATATGGGGAAAGGGCAGGAAACAAGGAAGTGTTGTGGGGTGGGAGGGAGGAAAAAAGTGTATATGAACAATAAATTGTTGCACGTGGACGGAACAGGAGAAAATGGGCTGGTGGGTTCCCTCAAGGAATTATCTCTCCCAATACTTGTGGTGGCTGAAATCACTTGTTGCGCCTGATATTTTTATATTTAATTGGGCAATGGGGTGGGATTCAGACAGGAGCAGAACAAAGTTATTCTGTGAGGCTACATCCATAACAAGATTAAAAGAGGGTGAAACATGTGCCATGATCTTTTGATGGAAAAAAGAGACATATATAGTTATTCTGTGAGGCTACATCCATAACAAGATTAAAAGAGGGTGAAACATGTGCCATGATCTTTTGATGGAAAAAAGTGACATATATATTTTAGATTAGGAGACTACAACATGGTTATAGACGCTGTTAATTCTTTAGAAGTGTTTTTTATGATACCTCCCATGTTGAGAGAGAGCACTATATTGAGGGCAGTGACTGAGCTAGGGATGTATAGGTACACTGACTATGAGGGCGGGTGGACACTGAGTGTAGTGGTCGTATATTAAACAGTGGTCCAATATCGACAAGAGGGGGGTGTGGATATGTGTGCCAACCTCTCCCCCCTCAACTAAGTAGAGATAACATGATAGGTAAATCAATGGTTCAAATATTGCAGAAATCAGGATTATAGTGCTTTTTATTAAAGGTAAAAAGTGCATATTACCTGCAAATATGTGGGTTAAAATGACCCAGGAAGTAAATGGTGCTTTAGATATTACACACATATCATACATGTATAAGGATATATCATGAATATAGGGTACAAAGTGAGAAATGCTTCAATAATTAAATAATGACTCCTTGAAAGATTAATACGGTAGACAGACTGAGAGATATTTCAAAATGGACACCACAAGCACAAAATGGTGTCTAGTGTTAAGGCAAGCTGTGGGAAAATCCTGACTCATGCAGATAAAGCGACAGAAACCGACACATGAAATAGTCTTTGGCAGCATCTCACTGTGAGATAATTAAGTCTGGGAGATTAGTCTTGGAACTTGTCAGGGAAAGAAGACAAGATTAATGATGAAGTCAGATAAATGCAAGGGAAATTACCATTGTGAACAGACCAGCTGCATTATTTGGCATCATAAACTAGAGGATATTTATTTCCCCATGGCATGAGGGCTAACCAAACTTGCCAGGACCTCAAAAAGTAGATAAAGTATTAACAGTGATGTGATTAAAATAGTTTTTGGCAGAAGTTGAGAAATGTTATAATGTGTCTAGCTGGGTCTAAAGTAATCCTATCAGTCTGTGTGTCAGACAGCAATTGTCAATGCCAAGTATGGCTAATGTGGAATTGGTGTACAAAAGACTATAAAAGCAGGAGAGAGGCATGATATCTTTGAGAGTGTGCCGAAAGCGAGCATGTCTTGACCCTATATCAAATAAAGACTGCTAAGGAGACTCTTCCAGGTGCATGATTTTTTTGTCTACGTCTCTGAGCCCGAATTTATGGATGCCAGAAAGTTTAATGGGAAGAAGACCCCATGTTTAACTGCATAGAAATTTTGTTTTGAGCACCTTGATGACTGTTAATCATATAAATGGTCCTGTCCTAAGGTTTGTTAATGCATTTTGGGAAGACTGATACAAGAAGGGGGGATTGATAAAACTTTGTGGGGGGTGGATGTGATGGTATATGATATTGCATCAACTTCAAAAATGAGTGCATGTTCTGAAACACATTTCTATAAGCAAGCTGCATATATATATATATATATATATATGTACATATATATATATATATATATATGAAATTGAGATCTCCGTTTTCACCAAAATTGAAAATTGAATAGCTAGCTAAAATTATGTGAAATCTGTGCATACTGCAAGGTTTGTCACATATTCACAAATTAAATGTGTTTTAAAGTGAAAAGATGACGGACACATGTCCTTGTTCTTATTTGACAAGAGCTACAGAAGCATGAGCAGTGCATAATTGTTTATGACCCTTGGATACATTTTTTGTAAGCATAACAGATGTGATATGTACTGCAGCAAATAACTTGCATTTCTAAATAGAGATTGAATTGTGGGGGTTAGCATTTGAAAGTGAATGGGATTTTAAATGTCTCAGAATGTAAAGTATGCTTCCACCCCTACAAGAATGTTGGGATTTAAAAGTGTTGGGAATACGGTCCACACACTAATATATGCAAAGTGTCTGGCCAGCCATTGTTTGAGTTGGTGTTGTAAGGGTGCAGAAGTACACGTCTGGACACAGGTGTGGTACATTGGTTGGCATATAATTGTATTTATGAACACAAAAATTAAGGAAAAAACATACCTTGCCCTATTTACTATGAGGGGTTACCCTAACTCAACAAAAATACTAAGGACCCGGGCAGGATGTCTGTAAAGTAAAGTGTCCACCATCCTGTGTCTAAACATATTTCCATCCTTTACACTTTCAAACCAACTAACGAAAACTGGATGTCTCATTAATCCAGAAGGAGGCCCCTCTCATTCTGGATGCTGACTCCAAGGCATAGCTCTTGTCAAAGAATATGTAGTTCCAATGTCCACTGCTTAAATGTTGAGACCAACTTAATGAAATCCCAACTCTCCAGTCTCCTACAGGGAACCTCCTCCTTGGTTCTTGCTTCAACTTATAAACAACACACAGTTCCCCACTCTTCTAGAGGCACCTCTCGCTCTGTCCACGCAACACAATGACTGTGTCCCACTCTCCTGGAGGGATCAGTTTCCTCTGCCTGGGTCTCTGACTCTTAAACAAAATACAGTTCCTAAATCTCCTGGAGGGTACCTCTTCCTCTCATGAGTGCTTCAGCTCGTAAACAATACAAAGTTCCCCATACTCCTAGAGGGAACCTCCTATTTAAAAAAAAAAAAAAAAATATATATATATATATATATATTTTATTATATATTATATATAAAACATATATATATATATATATATCATTTTTTATTGTGAAATCAGTTTCATCCATTTAAAATTTTAAGCACACATTTTAATACACAAAAAATATAATTTAGAATGTCATTACAATTATTTTCCTCAGCTAAAAACTTGAACTTATTCAAATTAACAACATATACAATCTGTATCATCAATACATCTCAATGTTTCCTTTTCCTTACCCAATAATCAAAAAAAGAAGCAATAATGCAGCTTGCCAGCCTTTATCATACTTCTCTTCCACCAACACCTACATCCCCATCTTCTGAATCTCTTTCCAATTATCAAATGTTGCTGTACATACCACTACTGATGTTGCCCTATGGATGTACGACCAAAATTGGCCCCCGGAACAATCATTCGAAAATGTTTCATATCCCCTGGTATATAGCTGTTTCAGGGAGTTACAGCCTGTTAAAACATGGCAACATGTTTCAATCTCTTTATTACAAAACCTACATCATCTCTCTAATTAGGGGATATTTGACCATGCTCCTGTACATTCCATTGTGGGCAACACATTCATTTGTATGTATAGAATAAACCTCTTAAGCTTCATACTACTTCATTTCGTCAAGTATTGAGATGGGGTATGGATTGACCAGCCCTGATGTGCCAATTCTTGATGACTCGACTTCTTATGTAAATTGTCTACGTTATTTGCCAAATCCCAGAACCTAGCTTTCTTTTTTATTTTCCCCTCCTAATTGGGTTCTTGTTCCAATATGTCAGGTTCAAGTTTCAATTGTTTTATAAATAGGGTCACAGATTTTCTGAGTGCTAACAAAAAACCATTGTAATCTGCTCCAAATTTAAGGCTACCAAATCATACATTATTGTAGGAATTATTCTCATTCTGTATATTTCCAACAAACCCTCGATGTTGTTTCCTCCGCACTGTGCCACATAATATTTGATTGCTTGCCACTTCCCCCCCAGGTTTTTCCCTTAACCTTCTCATGGTAAAATTCCCCACTGGGATTTGACGTAATGAAAAAAACCAGATAGTTGTATTCCGATACATTGATCAATGGTGACCCATATATTTGCCATGTTAATCTTTTTTTTATTCCCAATGTTCTTTTTGCTTAACCGCAAAATTTGTGTTTTTATGGTATTAATTATCATGTTATTCTCATTTGCATATTCTTCTAACACTTTTAATGATCTTTGCAATCCTATCTGGGTACAGTCAAATATAATAACATCATAGGCATATGCCAGCCATGGAATCACAGCGCCATTAATCCCAGGTGGAAAGTTATTTATCTGGAAAAATGTTGATTTCATGTCTGCCGCAAACAAATTATATAGAATTGGACCCAAAACAGAACCTTGTTTCAAACCAACATTCATGTTTTCGAATTTCATACATTGTCCAGCAATATGAAAACAGTTTGCAATTGATGTGTTTGTATATAATAATTGAATATAATACAAGTTTTTATCGATGCCCCAATTTATTCATTTTTCTCTTCGCAACAGCTATAAAGATGCTTGATATTTTTGTTCTCTGACTCAGACCTCAGATATTGCACCACGCAAATGTTTGTTAATGTATTGTGGTGTTTCTTAAAGCCTGCTTGATATGGGCTTAGGATGTTTTTATCTTCCACCCATTTCGTTAGTTGTTTAAGTATGACACTTGCAAAGACTTTTTGACTGATCCATTAGCGATATTAATCGATAGTTTTGGAGATATTTCCTATTCTCTTTTTTAAAAGTTGGTACCAAAATGGCTGTATGCCAGCTTTCAGGAATAGTCCCACTTTTTTCAATATATTTATACAATGATACCAAAATGCGTGCCCATAATTGAGGATCAGATTTCAAAACAATGTTAGGGATCCCATCGGGTCCTGGCACCCAAGAACTCTTTAGCCTAATTATCATATTGCACAGGTTTTCTTCGTCTGCATCAAAAGATGCCATGTTGAATGAAGCTTTATACTCAATCATTTGTTTGTAATTTACACCAACGTCATAATACCATTTTTCAATGTACTCTAGCCATTTTACTTCTGTAACTGAATTCAGTTCCATCGGGGATATGTCTTTCTTGTAAGCGTTAAACTTTGAGCAAAACGATTTACTGTCATGGGACCTTAACCAGCGAAACGGTAACAGCCAATTTCAATTGTGTTTACCCAATTTATGTTGTTTATTCCAGTTTTTATAATCTGTAGCCAATTATTTTAACTGAATTTGTTTTTCACTTAGTTTCATTAGTACATTTTTTTAAATTAAGTTCCTTCCAATCCGATATTCTTTCTTTCTATCAGCTATGATTGCATCACATGGTTGCATAATTCTATTTCTGTTTTTGCTGTTATAGGCCCTTACTCTATTTGTTTGTGTTCCATGCAAATTTGCATAGTTGTCTAACAACAGTGCTATGTCACCATATCAACCACTTAAATCCTGTTCGATGTCTCTTTTTTCATTAGCAATATATCATTAATGTTTTTAATTATTTCAGCAGACCAATTTTATCTCAGGGCCCTTGAGTCTGCACATGTACCTACAATGTTTTAGTTATTAAATTTGATTTGTTTTGCCAATCCTGTGATTTTCCATTTCAAAACTGCATGGTCACTCAATCAATTTGGTGAGATCTCAACGTCACTACAATCCATCTGTGTACCACTATCAGTGATGAGGCAGTCAATGTGCGACTACACTTTACCGTTTGACCATGTAAATAAATCTTTGGAACCTTTAATTTTTTTACATTTTAATAGTGTCAAGTCATGCTGTCGCAAAAATTCAACCCAATCATTATTTCGTTTATGACATCTCTTGTTATGGTCATACAAATCTTTCACATTCAGATCCCACGCTATTATTACAGGGCCTTTTTTACACCACCTCAATATTGCTTCCTCTATTCTCTGAAGAATCTTCTTTGTAAAGGTTCCATGAGGGGAATCCTATATGTTTATTAACAAAATGGGGTTTCTTGGCTCACAGGCCAATCTAATAATTGTAGGTAGCACAAATTGTACATTTTGACCATTTCCACCAGGTGTTCCACCCTTGTACCAATGGCTATGCCCCCACTAGGTTTACCATGTCCGGGCGTCTTTGTCAAATTATGAACTATTTGAAAACCCTCAGTGCACCAAGTTTCCTGCAATAGAAACACATCTCCAGATCTAATGAGTTGAAGACCTTCCAACTGAGAGAGAAAAGAGTGATAACCTCGGGTATTCCATGATATCCAAGATGATAACTCCTGTTCTAGCACACTTCAATTTGCTCCATTGCTTACACGAGTGGACTGCCAAAGAACGACTTCACAAGTGTTTGCAGTTACCAGATCTCTTTCTCTCTGTATCCCCCTGCCCCCTGAGAGACTCCTTTTCTGTTGTAAATTCATGAGAAATTGTATTTCTTTGTGTGGGCTTAGGTATTCTATCTAAAGAGTGCATTAGCCTTTTCTCTTTATGGCATAAAATAAGTGATAAACCCACCTGAGTTCAAGGTGTAGGCATGTGACCTAAGTAATGCAGTGATAACTATTGAGGAAAAATCAATAAGAGCCCAGTTTGAGCTTCTTCCAGCCCTTGGTTAGTTCAATCCTTTTCATGTCCGGAGAGGTTATTAAACTTAGCTCTGGTATTTCTCAAAATATTGACAACATTTGTTTTTGGTTCAAAAAAGGGCTATCATTTGTCGGACGTATTTCTTCGAACAGAGCCCATAAACCTAGGTCCTTGTCCATAGTTCGTGTGTTTTCTCCTTGATTCCTCGCCGATGTTTCCAATTGGTTACCATCTGTTATCCTGGTTGGTAAGAGAACGACGCTTGATTTTTGGTGGTGACCAAAAGTCTGTCCAACACTTATTTTTAATGGAAATGATGGCTTGAAAGTCGTTTTTTGTTCCATTTGGGCGTTTTAGCAAAGTATTCCTCACTGAACTGTCAGATAATGTATTTGTTACATTTGTCAAACCTGAGCATGTAGTCACTTTTTAAGTTAGTATGTGCTTTTAATTTATCACTTTTGTGAGACTTTTCAGCTGGGGGGCACAATTTGTCTATTTCTCTGTTTCTCAATATTTGCTTGAATTGGATTTGCATGGACCACTTCTGTTGATTTTGCAGGAGATATAAATATTTCCTCATAATCCCACTGTGGCTCGGTCACCATACCCGAATCCCGATGGATAAAAGGACAGAGGGCTAAGTTTGGTGAAGCTTTGTCATCCTGTATCAAAGTTGTAGAGGATGTTATAGGTTTAACCAATTCTTTACTTGGCTTTTGTTTAGCCAATAGCCGAATGATTACATCCAATGTCTTTGATGTCGACGCTGGCGATGTCTTTATATCGGTCTGATCCTTAAGTAACATTGATGTCAGATGAGACAATGCTTCTACCTTTGTCAAAATGTCCCCCATGGAAGTGGTGGATCATCAAGTCGTTATTTTTACTTTTTGTTATTTCATCATTTATTCCATAGTCTGATTGTCTTTCATTACTCGTACACAAGGATGATTCATCGTCTTCTGCTGAGGCCAAGGCTTCAAGGTCGGGAGATTTTGAGAGGCTTTAAATATTTACATCAATGATATTATCCTCAGACTCTGAGACTTGCCCACACTGAGTCCCACCCAATGATGCTCGTCTCAAGCCAACAACAAGATTAAGAAGAGGGCTGTTGTTATCAATAGATCCCAATCGACCTGATTCAATAGACTCGCCAAGCATGTCTGCTTGTTCTTTCATTTCTTTAGAAGACTTTTTATCTTCCACCGGAAAGAACTCCGAAATTGTAGATTGATGTTGTGTGCTGTTGCTATTTTGTACCTTTTTGTGCTTACCACAGCACTATGTAGGTTTGCTCTTCTATTCATTTGGGGTTTAGATTTTTAAGGAGCTCTAACCTCTGTCCCCATTGTCAAATTTGTATTCAAACCAAACAGCAGTTTTAGATATTGGTTCTGTGTGCTGCAGACTTTTAATTAACAGGTGCTACCAATATAAAGTGCTCCTGCAATATGGGGCACAACTCAGTATTGTGCCTACAGTTGCAAAGCATGTACCAGCATGGGTCAGAAGGCCCTAGGCCCGCAGTCCATGCCTGATTCCAGGTACACCAAAGGTATTCTCCAGCACAGGTCAAAGGACCTAGGCCAGTCTCCGCTTAATTAAAAAGGAGGTAATTTTATATCCTTCCTAGTAACACCAAAAAGTGTACTCCAGTGCGGGTCAAAAGCCCTAGGCCCACAATCCCGCCTAATTGCAATATCCATCTAAGTTACCTAATTGCTGGTTTACATAGTATGATTATGGTTCTTAATAGATTACCAGTGACTCCGCACTGAGTACTGAATTTCGAATTACCTATGTGTCATCAATATTAAGTCTGTGATGCACCAAATCCCGGAGGCTCCTCCAGCACTTCCGCGGGACTGTGGGCCTCATTACACGGATGGTGGTAAGGGTTTACCGGTACCGGTATTTTACCGGTACTGGTAAATCCTTACCGCCTTACTACGAGGTCCCTTTGCGGGTTGGGGAATTTAACGCCTGCTTTTTGCAGGCGGTAAAAACCAACCCGCAAAAGGGACCAGGGAGCTAATTAAGGTACCACAATTTGCAGTACCGTAATTAGCGCCTTCCCCATTCCCATAGAGCCCTATGGGGCAAAAATGGGAATGGGGAAGGGCAATGGTGGAAGGGGGAATTACCGACCCGCCAACCTTCGAATAGGGCGGTAATTCCCCTTTCCACCAAGGTGGTGCCGGTATTTTACCGGCATGAACCATGGTGCTAATAGCGCTATGGTTCACCGCCATCCGTGTAATGAGGCCCTGTGTCTCGAACACCAAAGATACCTCTATTCGAGCTGCCGCGGTCCTGCTCAGCACCTCAGCGGGCACAAACAGAGCTTGCAGCCTGTAGATGAGTTCTAAATACCAACTTGCCGTGTGAAACGTGTGTGCTCGCAAGTCCGGAACAGGACCCCTGCAGCTCTGCAATTAGCTGGGGGCAGCTCCCACTCACTGACGGCACTTCTGCAGTTCCTCTTGTCCTACTCGCCTTCCTTTCTCAAAAACAGTTAGAGGAAATGACCCTGCAGACAGATCAAAGCGTAATACGAGACACGTAAAATTGAGTACTGAGTCAAGCCGCACTATCGCCTCACACACAGCCGCTTCCGAGTCACGATCGACACTTGCGTGTTTAAACAAAATACAATTCCCCAATCTCCCGGAGGGAACTCTTCCACTGTCTGTGATACAAAATGTTGTTTTTCAGTCTCTTATCAGGCCTGGTTCACTAACATACCAGACCTGACCGTACCTTGCCAAATGTGTTCAATACTGTGATCCTCAATGGTGTATCAAGCCGGTTCACTGACCTGCCAGATTTGATTATATCACTTTGTCTCCTTTTGTCATTTCATACCTTCTCGCCATCTCCCCAACTTCCTTTGGGCTCCAGTCCACTGGTTGTACGTATCCTGACACTGATGTGGGTTTTTTACCCTTATATACTTTATTGATAAGTATTGCCCGTTTCCATTTGGGTCCCAGACCCTATTGTACACTGGCAGGGTTTCCACACTGCCATATGGGTCTCAGACCCAGTTCCTCTGCTTTGGCGGGATCCCTTCAGCTGCTTCACCTGTTGTCCACTTGGATAGCATTGGTATACTCTCGTGGCAGGTACTATCCCCCATAGGTTTAATCCCAATGTTTGTAACAACTTGTATAATTTCTCTGTTATCCCTTTTTGCTGTTCTGGATGTGTTTGCGTGATTTACAAAGTTTGTATCAAGTTGCATGATTCCTCTGTTATTACCTTAGCTCTTCAGAATGTATTTATCTGCTTTACCAAGTCTGTATCAAGTTGTAGCTCTTCAAGAAATATCTATGAGGCCTTTTAATTTCTTCAGCAACTTCAGTTCCCCACAACCGGTCCGACCCATTCCCTACCTTTGGGATGTCTCGGGGCAGACTCCGGTCTCCTTTGGAGATGGAGTGGAGCTTTAGTGTTGCTGCTGCACTCAGCGTTCTGTCTCTCGTGGCTCTGTAGCTCCAGACTCTCCCTCACATCTCTGGCTACTTACGTCCCCGGGCTGCTTTTGCAGGGCTTCTTTTCTCTCTGCCACTGGCCAGGTCCGCCATGCTTGGACCTCTTGCAAAATCACATCTTTCCACATCCCGTATTGTAGCATTCGGGTCTCCATCCAAGAAATGAGCATCTCGTTGCATGCTCCTCCACTGCTGGCTTGATGCTTCCTTCAGTCCTTCTTCCCTTTTTATGATTGAGGCTGGGAAAACTGTACTGCCTGTGTTTGTTCCACAGTGGGCTTTTGCCTCCTTGTGCTATCGTCTTCGTCTCAGTGGTATGTTGTATTAAGCTTGGCTAAGTCTCCCTCTTCCTCGTCCCAGTATTGTTAATGATACCTTGTACTCTACTATAGCACATAGTGTATTGTTAACTAGAGGGGCCTGAGTGGGGTATGAGGAACATGTGGATACCAAAGTATTATGTGAATACTGCGTTCTCCCAGGGGATAGATTTAAGGGTGAATTTCCTTAAGTGGTGTAAATTGAAAGACCATGTTTACTGCATTTTTCATTTTTCTATACTTATTTAGTATAAATGTGCTATTGTATGTAAATGTTTTTTACGACCCCAAGAGCTTCCATCACCTCGCATCTCCCAGGCCCCACCGGCTCTTAGAGTTCTCCTTTCAGATGTCAACACTCCATAGGATATTCCACCATGAAAGTTCCTCCTCCCACCATTCGGAGCTCTTTATGGAAATTGTTTATTTACAGCATGTAACAAAAATGTTCTTGCAAAGATGTTCCTGTCAGATATCAGTGGTATCTTCAATTAAGCCATAATCATGTGTTCTGTGTACTTCAACGGCCGGTAACGGCCTGGGGCCTAAGTTACCGGTGAATCCCGCAGAACACATTATTGCTCTAAGCAGACCGAGACAAACACTCGAGGTGCTAATAGCGATTGAAAAAACCGCCTGCGCTGCTTCATTTGCACCAGCTGCGGGATGAGATTAAGAATTGCCATAGAATTGGAAAGCGGGTCTCCGCTTGGAGCCCCTCTTTCATTTCCTTGGCTTAAACAGGAAGCCAAGAGCATTTTTTCGACCCAGGCGGAGGAGCCCTTTTCAGGTAAGAAGAGAGAGGATGGGGGCATTCAGGGGCTGGATTTGGGGGCAGAGGAGGAGGGAAAGCAGCAGTGCTGAGTGGAAGGTGGGTAAGTAGAGCACTCGGGTTGCTCCAAACCCAGGCTTGCATCAGTAGATACAGCCTGGTTTTGGAGAACCTGATTGGCTGCCAGACCTGCCCAGGGTGCTAATTCCCTAACGAGAAAAATCTGCTTTCATCGAAATGAAATGAAATGAAATGCTCACTTAACACTTTTCCAGTAGTCGTTAGTATTTACAATTAACGTGTTGTTTTATTAGGATTTGCATGTTTTCATGATGACCAGGTACTGTGGAACATTTGAAACAGAATAGTCGGGTCTGGCTACTTAGGAGTTGTAGAGTTTTGCTGTTTTGGATCTGGAGAGTGGAGCCTTGAAACCACGCCTGGGTGGGTAGTTTGAGTGCGGTGAGTAAGGTGCAGAGTTTGAGGGTTAGTCAATGGGAAGAGATTGGTCCTGCAGGTTTCTGTGCCAGGTGCAAGCTCATGGTATCACCTTTAGTGGTTGTTAGAGCAAGATTCCATCCCTATGGTCTACCCGCCAAACACGACATCTGCCCCCTCCCTCTGGTTTGCCCGGATCTGTACCCCATCCCATTTCAATATTCTCATTCTGATATTCTGCAAGCATTCACCAAAGGGGTTATAAATAATGCTGGTATAACTACTTATTTGCGATAATAAACAGCTGTTAGCTTTTAGCTGCTGTCAAAGAAGATAAGGGGCCGAATTATGGAAATGCGCACAGAAATCCCGCAATGGGCAAGTGCCGAGAAGGACACTGCGCGAGCCTGCATGCAGAAAGATAAATGCGCAACTGTATTTGCAAGTTGCACCAGAGCTGCCCCCGACACGCCCACATGCAAAGCATGAACAGCCAGAACAGCTACCTTTGCGCGCTCCCGTGGGCGCGAATACACGCACCCTTCAAACAGTGCGTGGCGTCCCTCGTAAGCAGGCCTGCAACTTGGGGACCCTGTGTGGGGTCCCCCCTAACTATAGCCTGCACTCCAACAACTTGCGAATAAAAAATCGTAACTAAACAATAACACAGGAAATCTGTGTGCGAACCCAGGTAAAACGTTCCTGCACCCCACTACACTGCTTACGTGCACCCCTAAGTTACATTGGAAACCCAATTAAGTACAAGCACCCCAAAATCTGACATGCAATGCCACCTGTATGCTGAAAATCCTACACGCAAGTGTACTTGCGCCTGCCTTCGGGTGGAGGATCATATGAAGGACTTGTGTGGCCATTTCCAAGCCGAGTTGCGCAATTGAATCCATGAATACATCTCATGCCACACAATAGTGGCCGTGTGAGGGACTGCCTGCAGGCCGTCCCTCGGAAAACCCACTTTTCTGCAAGGTATTCCCCATTTTGGTGTTCTACCTCCTTCCCAGCCCTCTGCGTGGTGCACGCCCATGCTCTGCTCGGAGTCTCGCACAAGGCCCTCGACGGCTCGCACAGATGTGCCGAGCTAGTTGGAAATCCACTCAAGCCCAGGGAAAGTACTGCACATTTGGTTCCATGAATCGATAAAGCCGGTGGTGGGTGCAGTTGCACGCGCAAGTGTCCTCTTTGCTGTGCAGATAATTCCATGAATCAGGCCCTAAGTGTATTTTGTCAGCATTTGCTTGACTTTTTCAGTATTGCATAAAGTCATTATTTTCCATGAAATACTTAATTTAGTACTACTTAGTAAATGCTGAAATTTAGTACGTTATAGGGTGTTTTTTATTGAATGTTTGGGAGAGGCCTTTCATTTTTAAAAGGGAGCGAAAAGGAAATTGCAATTAGGAGTAGTTATATAATATCTCTGGTATACAAGTACTTTCATTATTAGACTCATATTTGATCAAATGTCGTAAAAGCTAGTGGTTCTTTTTTTATTTACATATTGACATACACAAACAACTTTTATTCCAATAATTGTTTGCATAAGTTTAGATAGTTTGATTGTATTCTTTTCGTAAGGGAAACGCAAGGAAAGACAATTGAACACGTTTTTTTAAAAGTACACATATTCGTCCAAATGAACATTTGTCTATTTAAATACAGCTTTCAGGATGTTCTCTATGTGTTGCTGGAAGCAGCTTGTCGAACTCCTAACTCTTCTGAAGTTTGCAAATGAAGGCAGCGACAAAATGGTCTGTGGTTCACGGTATAAATTATCTCTCCAAGGTGAAAGAATGCATCTGAACTATTGTGGCAATAAACCCTGAGACGGTGGGCCAATACTGCCCAAGGTAATTCCCCCGGGGCCCATAGTTACAGGCCCAAGCGTAGCCTTAACAAAGGCCCTGGGGGCATTACAGCGGGCAGTATTGGCCCGCCGCCGAGGTTCTTATTGCCATAAGTATTCCGGGGTCTGCAGGCACGGGAAAGTAGTTTTCCTGAGTTTGAAGCTCTGGAACAATAATGGCTGACGAAATCTTTTCAAGCAACATTTCTTTTGGGGTCTGAAAAGGTTTTGTCGCAGTACGCATTAGCTCTAGGAATACTAGAACACGCATATGGCTTCATTAGTACGGAGCAACAGGGCGCCATTTTGGGCCAACTTGCTCCGTACTAATGAATGGGAGAAAAATAAAAATGAAAAAAGGGCACCTTGGAAAAGGGACAAGGGGCTAAGCATGGTCCCTTCTCCATTTCCAAGGTCGTGTGTGCCTCTGTGAAACAAGACAATGGTACGCAAATAAGTGGTGAGGTTTGAGCAGAAAGAATGCAAACTGTTTATATATTTAGAATGACCCATGGACTACAACGTGGATTGGGGACTTGCGCAACTATCTTCCATGTTGTCGTGGCCCTGAACACATTGCAATAGCTGTAAAGTCTAGTGTGTTCCGAAGAACTGTCCACACATCAAGAACTGCAGCATAGCATTCTACTGTTTGTCGGCAACATTGGAGGCACAGTATAAGGGAAGCACAGTGTATGGCTTTGTGTGTAGAGTTAAAACTGAGGTGAAGGTACATAGTGTGCAAATGCCACATTTGATTTTCAGCATTGATGAGATGGAGCACAACTGGTGTAATGAATGCATTACTTGTGATTCTTGGTGCTTGGTTGGTGGTAGATGCTAAGCATTGGGGCTAATTTTCGAATTCCACTAAATCGCACAGGCACTTATTATGTTTGTACTTTGGTTTAAACAGGTCCCCTCCATGTAATTTTCAACATTTTCAGATTGCAGAGCAAAAGGGAAGTTTAAAATGGTGGGGTAGTCGTTTGCACTTTGCCATGCAAATTGAGTAACTGCTGCCTGCCGTTTGCGCATGGCAGGAAGCCTTTACAATGGTGTGAGGAACTGACATCTGACCATGGTTTGAAAGCCATAGCTTCTATGATTTTTATTAAATTATAACATTATTAGGGTAATTCCATTACAGAAAGCGTGGTCTGCAAATCAGACCCCCTTGCAGAAAGCGCCATGCCAAAATCAGAGTGTACACCTGTGCCCTGCTGTATAAGTCACCTCTGTGTGCAGCCCCTGCTATTCAGTGGCACAGCGTAGATTCAAAGGTTGCAAGTGTCCTGTTTGGCAGCTGGTGTAGCAGCAAGGTCACTGCAAAGGTTGCATTACATTTGCAACTCTATTTCAAATCCCTACTAATTATGAGAAACTATCACACTGGTGGCAGGGTACTCATGACATATAAGTCAGACCTGGATTTTGGTATGGGTGCTGATAAGTCACAATATTATGTAACACGTCTGATTTGTACTATTTTCATGTCAACACTGTGAGCCCAGCAGGACAATAGGCAGGAGAAGTTGTCTCTCTTTGATCCTTTGAGTGGTTGGATAAAAACCTCTTGTCAGCCCAGAAAGTACCCATCAGGAGCCTTCTGGTGACCAATTTTCAAAGTACACACCCTATACAAAAGCGCCAGACTCACACCAGTGTGTTGCATACCAAAGGGCATGTGAAGTTGCAGGTTTGGCAAGGGGTGGGATAAGACAGGGAGACAGAGCATAATGGAATGGAGAAAGGGTTCCTTCCTGTGTCCTTCACTTCCTATACAGCAAAGTGTTGGGATGGTTCCCTGGTATGCCAAAGGTCGTTTGTGGGTCTGTCCAACTCCCAAGGGCCCAACAGCCTTCAGAATAATTGGAGGACTCAGCCAATGGCAAGTTTGAACTGTGGTTTATTACAAAAAACCAACAGGAATCATACAAGACAATTAGGATTCTCCAGTACATCTCAATTTCAAAATGTGCGTGGTTTTGTTGTGACATTGCGTCATCACCTGGGCCCTTCCCCCAAAAACCTATACCTTTTGCAGATCGGGTTCTGGAGTGGTAACCCATATAGACGTACCTTATGGAGGTCATTTTACTGGTCATTGCATCTTAGGTGGCTGGCCTGCCCCATCCCCAAGAAACTATCCATTACATTGTTGCAGAGTAGTGGGCTTACCATTGGTTCTTGCCTCTTGCCATGCACCCATGATTTTCTATTTCATGATTGCCTGGAGCTGATCTGTCCAGGCCTGGGACTCGATTCGCTTCTCAACTCTCTGTGCAGTTCTTCAAGGTGATGTGAACGATTATGTGTCAGTATTTTATCTGGTAGTGTGCCACCTTTGCCTATGAGAGTGTGTCTCCACATTGCAACACTTGTTTCACTCTTCGTCTGGGCAGCTGGGATCGGCTCTCTTTCCCACCACTGGTGAATGACCATTGTCTAGCTCAGCTGAATCATGCGTTTGTAGACCACAACATTGAGCTCTTGAGCCTGCATTTACGAGGATTTATTCAATTTTTCTGCAGCTGGTCCCTTGTCGCCTAGAGTTTGGAATGCAACTGTTTATCTCTAACCTTGGTTGTGAGCTTGCTTTGCGTTCCATGCAACATGAGCCACCTCCTCTCGTCTCGTGTTCTGTGGCTTGAGGCCTTCTGTAATTTTCCTTAGACTTATAATATGGTTTCTACATGTTCGTGTTGTGCTAAGTAACCTATACGATAGTGGTGTCCAGTCAACTGGTCGACAACAAACTGGTCGACTGCAATTTGGTCGACACCATTTGGTCGAATGCCAAATGGTCGAATTTTTTTTTTTTTTTATATATATATGTGTTTTGTGGGTTTTCGTGTGGGGAAAAAAATAAAAAAGAAAAAAAGGGGGTTAGGGGGGACCCCCCCAAGAAAACCAAAAAATGGGTAAAAAAAAAAAAAAAAAATTCAACCATTTGGCATTCGACCAAATGGTGTCGACCAAATTGTCTGTCGACCAAATGTTTTCGACCATTTGACTGGTAACCTACGATAGTCACACATGGTCCTACCAGGCTCCATATATACTCCTGTAATTCTATAGGATTATCCGACATAAACATCTGCAAGCTTGCTCAGAATCTCTAGTTGCCTTGCGTTTCTGCTTTACTGCATTTGGCTAGTGAAAAAATAATAAAGCTTTGACAGTATGTATATGTATCTGTCCTCTAGCTATACAACTTTGTAAGCATGTTCTTCATGTATGCAAATGTGTGTTCGTGCAATGCTGCTAGGTCGTGGTGTCACTAATGACATCAGCATAATGGCTTCTTGTGCTTAATCCAGACTGTCCATTAGGGTATTTCCATCCACAATATCCGTTGTGTCTCCTATACCTGTAAAGCTATGTACTGGATTAGATCTGAATGGCTGACTGAGGGGGTACCTTTCTGTGTAAGTGTCAGCCAGTGGTGCAGTTGGTTTGCATCCGAAATAAAATGGGCGACTTTGGGGGTTACTGGCTCTCCGTCCTGTCATGTTCATGGGAGTGAGGAGGGGCATTCCTGGGACCCTCTCTTCAGTCCCCTCTCTGTTCGACTTGTTGACCACTCCACTATATGTTACTACCTTTATCCTTAGTAGCGATATTGTGGTCAGTCCTCCAAGGTGCTCGTAGAATTGGCAAGATCATCAAAATTCCAGGTCATGTACTTGCACTCTCCTTCTGGGTTGCTACATAATTCTTGTTGTTGTATGGATTATATAACTTCATCACCTCCTGTGGGAATAGTGGATTTTCTCTTATCCTTGCTTTCAGCTTGTCTCTTTCTTCCACTATATTGTCCTTTTCACCTCCTACATTCACATCCATCATCACCTTCATCCCTTTCGATTTCTCAGTCGTCTTGTGACATTGTGTGATGCAGCTATTTATCACACATAGTCCCACTAGTACCAATAAAAGTGCCCCTAGTAATACTTTCAGTCCCAATAAAAGTGCCCCTAGTAATACTTTCAGTCCGTCTGCCAGCCATGAAGGCATCCATGACCAGAGGTAGGCTATCCAGCCTTGGTCTTTTCCAGTCTCCTTTGCTTCTTTCTCCTTTTCGGCATGCATTTTCGATAGTTGGGTCACTGTTTCTGCCAGTGGCCCATTCTCTCTGTCATTGGCAGGTATGAACGTGTAACAGAAACACTCAAGTTTTGGGCAAACTCCTACTTCCATTGCTGTGAGAAGATCTAGAACGTATTTATTCTGGAGCACCATCAACGTTACTGCTCGGAGCTCTTCGTTTATTGCGTTTAATCCATTCACTGTAGAGTTTATTGTCAGCATCAACCCCCACCTGGTAATCTGCATCCATTTTGCGTTTGCATATGTCTGTAGTGCTGGAACCACTGATGCGAAAAACATTTCCATTCTGCTGAATAACCCATGTTCAGGTGGCACATCATCTAAGGGTGTTTCTGACTCTGAACATAAATAGTTGTCTCTTTTCACTCTACTCACTTCCATGGACTGCTTCTTTGTTCCTTTTTCTCCTACTCCCACAGACCTTTTAGTTCTTGTGTTAGTGCATAGCTTCGGGAAGTCATCAAGCTTTATATCATTCTGGGGTACTACCAGTGATGGCATATTGATGTGTACCAATGAGCAAACTCCTCCTCAGTTGGGTGGCAGCTTCTTGTATGCCTTGGATCCACACGTCCAATAATGATCCAACAGTACTGCAGTGCCTATCTTCATTCCTGGATGCTTTTCTGTATACCGACACTCTGTGTTAGCATGGGCATCATACATACATACCTATAACTAAATCTCCTGGGGGCAACCAGACGTGGTCTCCCTCTCACTGTGCTTAGAGAGGCATCAGCTTCACCTCACTGATGATCCCCAACAAGGGTGAAACACGTGTATGGGGTTGCTGGTGGTACTCTCGTTCAGATTGGAATTGCCATTGTATTTCGGTGCTGGACTGCCCCTGGGCAGGACAAAGACTGATATGCAAATGGCTATTACCCATCTGTGAAAGGCACAGTGAGTAAAAGCAGTGGCTGCGAACTCTCAAGTGGTTAATAACCACTGAACAGGTTATCATGTCTGTTCTTGCGAGAGAGGGGCACCCGCTACCTTTGTAAAACTATTTTTTAAGGAACCTGGGATTGGTAACCCTAGGTCTCCTGGGGGCAACCAGACGTGGTCTCCCTCTCACTGTGCTTAGAGAGGCATCAGCTTCACCTCACTGATGATCCCCAACAAGGGTGAAACACGTGTATGGGGTTGCTGGTGGTACTCTCGTTCAGATTGGAATTGCCATTGTATTTCGGTGCTGGACTGCCCCTGGGCAGGACAAAGACTGATATGCAAATGGATATTACCCATCTGTGAAAGGCACAGTGAGTAAAAGCAGTGGCTGCGAACTCTCAAGTGGTTAATAACCACTGAACAGGTTATCATGTCTGTTCTTGCGAGAGAGGGGCGCCCGCTACCTTTGTAAAACTAAATTAAAAACATTAAACAAGAGAATTGGCCTCATTACAAGTATGGCAGTCTGGAAATAAGGGTGCTGCTAGCAACCTACCAGCACCCTTTCTGGACCGCCATACTATGAGAGTGCTGGTGCTTCAGTGTCCCGTATCGGACTATCGGTTGCACTGGGATATCAGGCGATGGAATCAGTGCTGATTTTGCCCATGTCCACATCAGTGTGGTAACACAAATGCTAACAGTATCCACCAAGAGAAGAGACGTATTTGCCTCGCAGAAATAATGGATGCATTAAGAGTTGTTGATTCTGTCCCACTCCCTGTACATTATACTCATCTGAATAACAGACTCAACAGTACCTTCTCTGAATGCGAACATGACTCATCTCTGGTACATGACCACATCCTTATAGATTCACGTTGTCAAAGAAGATTTCCCACTATCGCTCCTGAATCTCAACATATGTGATCCCAACGGGCAGCTCTTCCAAATCCCATCCCCACTGCGCAGCTCCTTTGTAGGGCATCGCTGCTGACCTTTTCAGAAGAGGATGTCCTCCTTTGTGCTCCACCAGCTGTGGAACCCCCTGCCACTGCACACCTCATCACCGGAGCAGTCTTTTAGGAGCCCAAAGCATGTTCCATCAATGTCATCATTTTGTGAGAGACAATGGGCAGGGTAGAACTCCCAGAGGCTCACCGGCCCGCCCCGCTATGCGACCAGGGAGAACATGTCATATTGGATGAGTGATACCTTTTGGGGGCAGTGGGTGTGTACCTTCTGCTGTTCCACCCACCATAGCTCTCCTTACTAGTTTTCCTGTTACGTGCACTCCCTGTGGGTTTTTGTCCACTTGTCACCAGATGCAGTAACCAAAACAGGATAGTTTGTGGAGTCCAGGCACAGACCTCTTGGTTATACATTTCTGGTAAGCTTTATTGTACATATATATATTAGTTATTAAGTTCCAGTTGCTGTTAAGTAAATACATAATAAGATCACCCACCTGCCATCCTCATGCACTCCAGTTTATGCCCCAAATTGACACTTTCAGAACATTCACACTGAAACACTCATCAGCATTATCCTGAGCTGTCAATCACACCACTCACCAACATTTTAGCAGCATTTGTAGATGGCCACCAAGGCAGGACAGCATTCATCAAGTCACATCATGCAGTGAATCTATTTCCTTGACAAACCCACAGTGTCAGGGCTTATGGAGGCAGGGTCCTGATCAGCAGTTGGACCCCTGATTCAGAGGCCTACTACCAATTGTGCTGCAGGTGTTTAAACTGCTCAACGAGCGCTGCTATCCGCTTATTTAAAAAATAAATGTATTTATTTGGATATTTATATCCACACACAAAGCCCATGGGCATCTAAGCGCTAGTTAAGCGAAATAGTGATTGTACAGGAGAAAGAAAGGAAGACTGTCAGTTGAAAGGAAATTCTTAAGCTGCTGTCTGAAGGTGTTGTATGATGGTTCATCTCTGTTCCAAAGTGTAGGTGCGTTGGCCCGGAAGCTGAAGTCGCCTGCTCTGGACTGCTTGATCCTAGTTGTGACTATGCAATGTTTATATGAGGATCTTGTAGGCCTTGCTGAGGCGTGTTTTCTGATTTTGTCAGCTAGGTAACATGGTGCATCATTTGACAGACAGCGGTGGTTGAGAAACAGAATCTTGAAGTTGATTCTGCCCTTGACTGGGAGCCAGTGGACGGCTTTTCTGGCAACAGAATAATGGACCTGTTTACCAATGTTTACCAATGTCAAGTGCTACCCTGAAGGCATTGTTTTGGATTATTTGTAGTTTGTGCAAGTTCTTTTCGGACGTGTCACAGAGTAGGGAGTTGCAATAGTCTAGTTCGCAGAGGTGAGGAAGGGTCTGCTGGTGTTGATGAGCTTGATGGCATAGTCCGATGAGGAGGCAATGTGGTTGACCTGGCGGGACATGGTCAAGAAGGATTCGAGGTAAACGACAAGGATGATGTGTGAAAACAAAATCAAAAATATCGAGGCTGAGTACCCCAAAAGGAAATACACCGAACACGGGTTACAAAGGAACATACAAAGTACTTTATTTTATACTGAATCCAGTTACAAAAACAGAGCAAAATCAGATAGCTATCGGCCCTCAGTACAACACAACAAACTCCAGCGTGGTTCAGTGTGTTCAGTGAGAGACGATGTACATTAGAATGCATTGGCTTTTTATACACTTTGTTGGCCCGATGCCCAGCCCCACTTCGGGTTAATATTCCACTTAATACATCACCGATCTAGGGTTCATGCCAAGTCTCGAACAACCGCATATAACTGGTTCGCTTTTAATACATGTATCAACAAGCCTATACAGCAACTGTTTAATCTGGGATTTTCCATGTTAGTCTTCTTAAACATTAATACAATGTGGTTAAAAAAGTGTTCTATGTTCAGTATTTGAATACATTGTTTTTATAGTATACTCGTGGATTAGTTTCTTTACACGAGTAATCCCTTACACACAAGTCAACGAAGGACAAGGTCTCAGTTGACGACCTCAACAAGTGGCCTGCAGGCAAGTTACATATTAGCTATGTACAGCGGTCAAGACGGCCATGTTGTATTTTGGAATGACATCGTCCACCATTTTAACTCACAGGGTGACTTTTACAAAGTGAATCCTAAAATGGCAGATTGACCCAAAATGGCGGCTTACACTGATTTAAGGTCAGGACCTTACAACACGGACTCTTTCGCAAGCGACTTTCGAGCAGCTTGGCGTAGGCCAATACACATATATTTATTGCAATAGGAGGCACGATATAATTTCTCTTTTGACAGACGGAGGAGGCGACAGCAATGTTGTGGGCATCGATGATGAAAGATTTGTAGGTTTGAGGTAGTTTGGCTAGGCGGGCAGGAGGTCCAATGAGGAGAAGTTCTGTTTTTTCGTCATTGAGGCTGAGGCTATGTGAAGCCACCAGGATTGTATAGCTTTGTAGAGTTAATTCTGAGGGTGTCTTTAGGGTAGTCACCAGTGAGGGGGAACAGGATTTGGGTGCCATCAGCGTAGTTTCTGTAAGAGATCCCAAGGACATGAAGGTGGTCGAACAGAGGCTTTGTGTACACATTGTACAGGGTGGGGGAGACACACAGGATGTCTGTGTTGGTGTGGCAGCAGCCTCTCGAGCAAATACTTGAGAGGATCTGTTGGCTAGGAAGGAGGAGCTTCAGTGGAGAAGTAGGTAGAGGAGATGTGGGCTTGACAAAGGATCTCATGATCTACAAGGTTGGCTGCCGCTGAGAGGTCTAGCAGTAAGAGCAGAGAGAGGGTGCCCTGGTGGTTGGGGTAATCAAGCTTTTCTTTTAAGTCTAAGAGGGCTGTTTCAGTCCCTTGCTTTGGGCGGAAACCTGACTGGCGAATCCCCAAAATGTGGTGGTGTTGTATGTAGATCAACGCTTTTCATGATTTTCAAGAGGAAGAGAACTGTGGTGATGGGTTTGAGTTGGTATAATTGGCTGGAACGAGGATGGGCTTTTTAGGAGCGGTGAAATCCAGGACTCTGTCAAGGCAAGTGGAATGATGCAGGCCGTGAAGCAGGAGTTAATGATGGTGGCAATGTGTGGGCGTAGGGGGTCAGCGCATTCTTTGACCAGGGAGGGAGGGCGTATGTCCCCCTTGCACCGGGATGGTTTGACCCCAGCGATGGTGTTGGCGAGGGTAGCAATATTGATCGGTTGGAACTTGAATGGCGGGATGTCACTGCGGGATAGAGAGAGTGGGTGACAGGCCAATGGTATAGAAGATTGCTTAGCTTTTATTTTGGCTTGTAACTGTAAGATTTGTCTTTCTTGATGGAGGATAGGTGTTTCAAGCTCCCGGAGAATAGTGAAAAACTCACTCTAGCTGGAGGTAGCATTGGAGATTCTTTTGTTGTTTTAGGAAACCTAAGGGGGGCAGGAAAATACCATATTCCTCTTCCTTGACACCACAACAGTTGACCAATTTTTGTTTTCAATTGATGTGATGTCAGAGTAGAGAAGCATTTAGAGTACTTGATATAGCGATAGACCACACATTCGGGGGAGAGAGGACTGGTAACTGCTTGCCAGCCCGAGCCTAGGTATGGGTGCTAACAACAATTATCATTATAAAGAAAGCCAGGCTTGGCAATTAGGCAGACCAACTTTCGCACAAATAATAAAATGGCAACATATCTCAAAAATAGAGAAGAAGAAACAAAGAATTTATTTACCAAAAAGGGCGATATGACGCATGCATTTTCCAATTTAAAGAAACGACAAGAGGATCTCTGCACCAAATTTATTCCCTTGGAAAGGATATCTAAGAAAGAAATAGATAAATACTGGGAGAATGTCTCTTTAGAGAACTATGTTAAGAGTGATCAAGTACCACGAGGCCTCAGAATACTAATTTTCCCAAATTTCAATAGCAATGAAGACACAGATTTGGCTGAAGCATGTGAGGCAAATCTCAGCAACAGCTCTATGAAAATGATGGACTTATTGATTGAACATGCCACAAGGGAACATAAGAGAGCAAGAGAAGGGATTGAGGCCATTAAAAAAGGAAATAAATGAGATGAAATCTAATGAGGAGACGAAACTTAAGAACTATAAGAAGATATATGACATTTTGCAAATATATCAAGATGAAGTTAAAATCAGAAAACTAAGGAAAAGCTATAGAGATGATTGAGATTATAAAGAAGACAGTTATACTAAACCATCATCAAGAAGTTCCACACGCCAGTTCGGAAGCTGACTCAGAACCTGATACAGTTGATGCTCAGATATCATAAGCTAAACAGGATAAAGGTGACATGAATCAAATAAAACGATACAAGAAGGGCAATAGAAATCAAATGCAAAAAAGGGTCCGTTTTCAACTACCACTAACGGTGAACACACCCCTCCCATCACAAGGAGGAGAGGAAGGAGGGGGGGATGCAAACAGCGGAGGACAAGAAACCGTAACAGAAAACAAAAGACAGACGAGGGCCAGCTCGAAGGAAGCCAACAAAAACAAATAAATAAGGATTTGGTACTGAATCTTTCAACAAGACCCATCTCTGAGGATGAGAGGAGGTTACTCAATAAAGAACTGTCCTTTGCACCAGCTAAAAAGCTTAATGATATTGACATACATATAGACTTGTTTAAATTCATATGCAAATGAAGGCTAAAGAAATGTTTTGTGACCAAAGCACCTGGGAATCACCAAGTTAATGAAATATCGACACCTATTAAGGAGCTAACAATACAGGACATAGAAGACACCTTCATCCTAAGATCGTTGATTGAAGATGAGAATTTTGAGATGCACAATTTACTCTATGAATTAAGAATCAAACCAGATCTCCTAAGTACCAAAGAATTGAAGACGAAATCAAAATTTAACCCACAATTGTCATCTGATAGTATCATTAATACATTCTATAGAGTGGTTACACAAGACCTATACAGTTTATCTGAACGTATGAATCATGATCATAGTCGAATGCAACCTGACCAAGCCAATCTAACTAAGGGGGAAAAAAAAGCCCTTAAGACCCTATCCGAGGATACATCAATAGTTGTAAAGGAGGCTGATAAAGGAGGCAATATTGTGATAATGGATAGAGATGACTATTTACGCATGGCTGCCAATCATTTATCAACACCTGGATGCTACAGAAATTGAATTTAACAGATCGTCAAGCAATTCTTAGCCAAATTGAGGAATCAATAATGAGTTGGCACAGAAAGGGCCTCACAACAGATAAAGAACGTTCCTATTTTATCACGAAAAAACCCTGTAACGCCAACAATGTACTTCCTACCGAAGATTCATAAACATTACCAAAATATACCTGAGGGCCGCCCAATACTAAGCGGTATCGGTTGGGTCTCAAAAAATTTATCTGAATATCTGGATGGAATTTTGAAACCACGTGCTGCCCTAGTTAAATCCTATTTACGGGACTCCTCCAGCCTTATTCGTATACTCCAAACATTTGTGTAGCAGGATTGCTTCATACTGCCCACTCTGGATGTCAAGGCACTTTATACATCCATACAACACAAATGGGCATTAGCCTCTATTGATCATACCTTCAAAGAAGATTCCGCATCGTATTACCTTCAAATTGAAATGCTGAAAGAAATGATGCAGATAACTTTGGATTCAAACCTATTCATTTTCAATAATTGTCTATATCAACAACTAAAAGGAGTGGCGATGGGGACCAAATATGCTCCATCACTAGCTAAGATTTTTATGGGGATGTTGGAAGAACACACAGTGTATCAGGATCCAGCATTCCAGGACAAAGTCAAACTTTGGATAAGATACATAGACGATATATTTTTGATTTGGGAAGGATCTGACATCGAACTTCAAGAATTTATACAAAGACTGAATAATAATAAATTTGAGATAGAATTCACAGGAGAAAACAATGCTACATTAAAACACTGCCTAGATCTCACTATCCAAATACAGAATCGTCATATTGAAACTTGGACCTTTCGTAAGCCAACCAAAGTGAACTCAGTTCTACACGCGGATAGTTGTCATCAACGCGCCACCATTCATAACATTCCCTTCGGTGAAAATATTCGAGCAAGGCGGAACTGCAAAGATGACCACAAATGTATACAATAATGTAAATTCCCGAGGAACCGCTTTAAACAAAGAGGTTATCCTAATAAATGTCTGCAAAAAGCATTTGAGAAAACCAAAAACCTACAAGAGGAGACACTAACCCCTAAGAACTCATCAGAAGAAAAAGAGATGAAACTTATGTTCATAACCCAATTCAATAAAGACCAACTTATTCGAAGAACTTTACAAAAACATTGGTATTTATTACATTTGGATGAACACCTGTGCAAATTCATTGATGATAGACCAACAATTATTTTCAAGAAAGCCAACACCCTCAAAACAATCATCTGTCCATCCTTGTTACCGGATCCAGCGAAAGACAAAGAAGCCACCTGGCTCACCAAGACAGAACCAGGTTTCAAGAAATGCGGTTTCTGCACGATGTGCAAATTTGCGGGTGATAAAATCAAAAAACTAGAGGGTAGAAATGGAAAGGTCTTCATGATTAAACATATGATTAACTGCAGAACAAAGTATGTTGTCTATGCCATGAGATGCACCTGTACAAAACTTTACATAGGTAGCACAAAAAGAGAACTCAGGATAAGAATGCGTGAGCATTTGGCTAAAATTGGAAGTCAAGACCTGACCCTGCCCCTAGCAGTGCATTGGCAAAAGAATCATCAGATGGATGATAAGGCTAACATCCAATTTATTGGTCTACAACATATTACAATGACCAAAAGGGGTGGAGACAGAGGCCAAGCACTACGTCAAGCAGAAGCGAGATTGATTCGCTTTTTCAATACAACTGTGCTCGGTTTAAATTTGGACACCGAAATGGCATCATTTTTATAGTAATTAAGACACGTAAGAGTCTTATCAATGTATTAAACCAGTGCTATACCTGGTATTTTACTTTACATGTATGCATTTGCAGGATATGAGTATAGTGTCAAAGATGTATTAATATTTGGTATTTGTTTAATTCAACTTAATAATCTGTGAACCACACTATCGTGAACCCCAGTTGTTATATCTGGTATATTTCCCTATAACACTCCATAAAAGATTTTTGATGAGACACATTACGCTAATTGCATGATATTATGTGAATGTTTTTGCTTACTGACTTGAAGTCCAATGACATATTATGTTTACAAATTAACAATGGCCAATTGTAAATTTGTACATATGAGATGAGTAGGTATACAACTTTAACCAACTTATTAGTGCGGTCAAGTTGCCATGACAACCGATACGATTTATTTCACGAAAATAGATAATTCAATATATATTAAATGAAATTTGGTTTTTGTAATCTGTTAACCCACAACCGCATTCTAGGTAACATTTTGTTGATGGTAGACCCGCGACCGAATAACACTAGCTCCAAGTAATCTGTGTGCTAGTTGCTTAGCAACCAGGCTCAGCAGCACATTTGACAACGCGTCACCATGGGAACTAAACAAATAGTCCCAAGGTGGCGCCCGCCTTTTCAATACGAAGCGAACGCGAGAGACTGCAGGTTCCTTTGAAGTAAGTGTTGTAATACGTTCTTGCGCATCGCGCTTTACTTTACTTTGGTCACATATTTACATAGAAGTCATACTAACGGAGTTATAAGGTTCAAAATACTATCGTAATAATAGGAAGCATCAGACGCGGGACTTTTGATACTATGATGTCATCTCATACTAGACTTGGATGACACGTAGCCTTTGGTTTAATGTTTTTGTTAGATGAGTGGGATACGCGCCTAAGGCTCTTACATACCGCAATCTTAATTAATATGCGGATTACCACAGTGGCATTTTAGTATTGCTTCTAAAATTAAATTAATGTGGACTACTCTTTTGGGACTAGAATAGTTCTCTGGTATCTGTCTTGGCATCAGATCATATGTAAAAGGGATTTAACCCAATACACACAACCAACAATAGAGGAGTCAATGACCCCCGGCGTGGGTAAGTCATGATGCCTAAAGGCTATGGCTCTAATTGTATTTTTAGGTCTGATACAAACCGTGACTAATTTAATATCTGTTTTTTGTCTCTGTATGTTTGTTTGTTCATTCCCTTCTCTCTCTCACCCTTCCCTACAATTTAAATTGTATGACATGTCTTATTTACCTTATGGTCAATTATCTTCATGTTATTCATTCGGTTCGATGCCAAATTTTCTCTCTCCTTTTGTTTATGATGTCGTTTGATCACATATGAATATGGTGGAATTTATTTTTGACATTTGAATGATGTAATACCCGATTTTGTTCAATGGTCTTGTTGGTTTGGCATTGGATACATGGATTTTCCTCTATTTCTGTATTATTATTACTCTTTATTATTTTACACTATAATAGTATGAATATATAAATACTAAGCCCAGCCCTGATTTGAGAAAGGCCAGCAAGGGACGAAACATGTGTCATCAGTAAAGGGCGAATTTGAGGATTGGATAATAATAATAAAATATTTTTTTTCAACCGGAATGGGCGCAATGTCCTGGATTTCTTTTTATGCCTTTGCATACTTGAACTACACAATTATCATTATTTGAGGGGGAATGGTCTCCATGGGTATTGTGCATGCCCAATTTCTCTTACAAAAACCTACAATACTAGTTGGCCGTCACTTGCAATAATACCCAGGAAGATGAGGCGAATGGCAAAAGCAGGCAGCTAAGATGGAGAGGAGTTGAAGCGGTTGTTGAGGGAGCGATGGGGCATAAACCCTAGAGTGTCAGGGGATCGGGGTGAATCCAAGTGGGAAAATGGGGGCTTGAGGAGATGCTGACCAAAAAGATGGTGGTTGATTCGAGCGAGGTGTAGAGGTTGTTGGCAGAGAAAGCATATGGAAACTAATTGATTGTTTGCAAGTTCCTGACCACCTGATTGGTGGATACCATTCCCCCAGATACTAATTGCTGATCATGGCTTCTAAAGGGAGATATATGTACTGGAGGGTTAATCCCCTGCTCTGTGAGGGACTGGGGAAAGATCAGCAAAAACCAACAAAATGTGTCCTCAAGGTTATAATCTATTGGTGATGCGGTATACCTATTACCTATGCACACCTCATTTTCTCTAAACAAGGAAAGCAAAAAGATTTTGCACAAAGCTGTTTCACAATAAAGGATCACTACTATCTGAATGGACCACTCCTTAATTCCAGATGGTGTCCTGGTTTTATCTATCTGTTCAAACTGACATCTTACATGGATATAATACTACAATTATTGTTGTTATCAGAAATCATTTCCTTTCGTTTTGTCACTTAACTACATATGAGATCTAACCAGAGACTTCAGAAATTTTTTTCATTATTTAATATAAAGCATAAAACAATCTTTTATACATGAGCCTCAGAAACATTTTGCAAAATATTTGGCAATGTTCTCTTAGATTGGGCTCAACTTCAAATACACAACATATTAAAAAAAACTATGCAACATCTGAGTAAATCATAAACCATAAAGCACAATACTAGTTGAAAACAAATAAAACCAAAAACAAGAAAGGCTGTAAAATTAGAAGAAACAACAAAAAAAAAGGAGAAAACTTTCCATTTAGACAAAAGCACTGAGTATAGCAGAAAGATGTTATTAGATTACTCAGTTTCCACCCTATTTCATTTATGGAAGTCCACAAGTATATATTCCAAGGGTGCCAAGGGAATAACATTTCCAGTTCTTATTGCTTGTAGGGTTTGAAGATGGATGGCTGGTGTCAATTTAGTTCATGTATTCACACTTGCCAGTCCTTTCTTACAGTACTGCTCGGGTTCTAAAGGGAGATAAACACAACATGTATATTTTCCGCCAAGTTCCTGATGACATCAAACTCTTTGACGTCATCTATATTTAATGCCTTTTATAAAATAATCTTTCCATCATAATAGAAATAGTTCTGCACAATAGAACTCTGAGGTTCTACCTGGAATGGACAAAGGAGCTTCAAAAATCCAATGCCTTGTTTGTAAATGTTGAGGGATCCTGGCCGTGCCCTTAAGCCTCAAAAGCTTCCATAGCAAGATGGATGGTGGCGGCTATTGAGGAAGCTTACAAGGGGCAAAACAAGGAGTATCCAGCAAATGGACAAACCCATTCAATCATTACAAAGGCTACCGCAGTGGCCTTCCCGAGTCATATGCCTTGGCAGGTCATCAGCAGGACAGTGACATGGGCTTCCCCATCTCCCTTTTCGAAGTATTATTGTCTGGACAGAAACACAAGGTCAGATTCACCTTTTGGTCATGCAGTGCTGAGGAATCTATTTGGGCAAAGCATAGGTCACCTCTCCTGCCTAAGGGCTAATCATCAGTTGTAATCACCCATGAAGTTTAGAGGAAAGGGGACGGGACGTAGGAATAATTAGAAGTTACTCACCATAGTGACTAACGTACTCCTAGTCCATAGTCTCCTTTCCTCCATGTGACCCTCCAGCCTCCCACTCCGAAAATCTAGTTGGTCAGTAGTTTTAATCTGGTCAATGCCTAAAAGGGGACTGAGGAGAGGCACCGGATGGGGAGTCAGTGGAGTGGGAGCTCCTGGGACCACACCTCTGTCCCTTTAAATCTAAAGGGGACATGCTTTTTAAATGAAAAAAGGTTATGTTCCCAGGTTGCCAGTCAATTCGTCGAAAAAAATTGGTCGACCAGACAAATGGTCGAATCAAATTGGTCGAAAACCATTTCGTCGATTTTTTTTTTTTTTCTATTTTAACCCTTTTTTTTTTTTTGGGGGGGGTCCCCCCCCAACCCCCTTTTTTTCTCTAAAAACCCATTTTTTAACAAAACGAAAACCCAAAAAATAAATATATAAATAAAAAAAAAATTTCGACGAAATGGTTTTCGACCAAATTGCGTCGACCAAATTGCAGTCGACCAGTTTTTTTTCGACGAGTTGACTGGACACCATGTTCCCATCCCTAGCGAGTACTAGGAGTATGTTTTCAGTACAGTGAGTAGCTTGACATTTATGTACAAAGTACTTGTTGAACCTGATAGAGATAAATGTTTAACATCATTAAAGTATATATTTATCAGTGTGGCGTAATTTCTGGGGAGAGGTGTGTGTACTAATTATACTTTCGCGTCAGCCTGCTACTAATGAGTTAAGCCTGGTCTTTCTGTCCACGTTACCTGTCTTTAAGAGGGGCTTGTCTTTCAATTCTTGGCAGGTGTTGCCTGCCATTAAGGTCTGTGGTTGTAGATCCGTAAACAGAGAGTTGCACAAAAACAGTCTCAGCCCAGATGAGCTGGCTGCACACCAGGGTCTATGGTAGTTATGGAGCTATCAGCCAAATATGCACAAACAATAACATTCCATTGCAACACAAAAGTTGTCACTACAATCAGTTTTTACAGCAACAAACAGAGCAGAATCCACTCTCTAGACTTCCAGAATGCCCAAAATATCTGGCCTGGGTGCATGCGACAGAGTGTGGCCCTGCAAGCATATGTATGTATCAAGCACACACAGTCTAGCTGACATCCTGAGCATGGAATTACACCCCAAACCCTGACACACACATTACCTTTCTACAGAGGGGTGCAGAAACTACTTTGAGAGGGCAACCTTGATTCTCATGCCCATGTGGGCACACAGTGGTACACCTATTATGTATGGTGGTGTAACGCGCAATCAATGTAATTTGACCTAGTTTGCGCATACAACATGTAACACATCCAAGCCCACAAACCTAATCCATCAGACAACCTTAAGCTCCTCAAAGGGCAAGAAAGCAGGGTTGATTCTCCTTCTCTGTCCAAGCTCCAACCATCTGGAACTATCTGCCCCTCCACAGCCGCAACATTGACAATCACCTTCCATTCAGAAAGGCCCTCAAAACCTGCACTTTCCTTCCACCTCTTGAAATCTTCTTGCACCCTATGCTTTGATTGACCCGTGCACAGAAGCACTGGACCAAACTCGACAACATACCTATCCCTCCAAACCACTGCGGATGCCAGCAGAGTTTGCAGCGGCATACCGTGATAAACGTGCCACTCCCCCATCCAGACGATTGTACATCACCCCCTGTGCCCCTTATGGCCCCCACTCACTGCCCAGGCTCTAAAATATAGGGTGTCATCAGCTGGCGTGAATGCCATCTGATTTCAAATTATGTATATCTCGCACCATGTCTGTGGACGCATGCCGCAGGCACGGCTACTCATCCATGCACTATAGAATGCAGCTATGGCTATGCAAATCTGGTCTAGCAGCTTGCATAGCCATCCACACTGAAACCCCATACGTGCCTCAACACCTCTGCCATTAGGATACATCGACAATCTACGAAAGATTTCTGTCGAGCTGGGCACACATATGAGTCTCCTGTACTAGCACTCAATCCTAAACCATCAACAGCACCCGCCCTCGTGCCAGACCTACGGGCTGCTTACTGGAGCCTAGCCAGCCCTCCTAAGTCCAAACCTAGCAGAATGCACAGATGCATCTTAAAGTTAACTCTTAGAATCTCTTGTACCTTGACTTCGGTCCCCGAGGGCATTCCAACCACAAAGTTCATTGAGGCCATGCAAATGGGGAAATTACGACTACAATACAATACAATACAATACAATACAATACAATAGACCTAATCTCTGTTGCAGGCCTTTATTTACCTGGCATTGCTCATTCAGAGATAAATGTGGGTGACATGACACAGTGTTTTGTTCATTGCTACCATTAGATGGCACTATAAGTAGTTCAGAAATTATATATAAAGACCAGGAAGATCATATTACATGTAAGTGTTGATATGACTGAAAGAGACTGAAGATACAATCAAGTAAATCACAGTACTATTCTTAGTACAATTAATACAATTAAAGATATGCTACTATCCCTATCAATTTAAATTTGAATTGCATAACATATCTTTTTTTAGAAAAGATGAGTCACTGGTAATGTGTTATCATGAATCTTTCAAATATAGCTGAACAGGCTGTGGTCTATGAATTCAATTTTGCTAATGTACTCCTAGTGCACTGTCATTTTAGATTTTTTTTTCGTAATTGCTTCATGGCTTCTGAAACGATGCCACTTAGTTTTCCCAGATGAAACACTACACATAGTGTACAGATGCTTCTCTTTGTTGCTGTCTGCAATAAAATTAGGTCAATAATTCACTTGCATCCCTCCTGATTCATGGCATTTTTAGCAAGGTGCAAATTCGCTTTGCACTGCCGGCAAACACCCTGATTCACAGAGTGGTGCATCTTTGCACTGCTCTGTGAATCAGGGTGTTTGTTGGCAGTGCAAAGTCACTTTGCACCACGCTAGAAATTTGATGTTTCTCTTGCATTTACCGACTTGTTGATGTTAAGTGTTTATGAAACGTGGTATGTTTCTTCCTAGACATTTAAAAGTCAATGGGCCTCATTATTACCAGGGCATTCCGGCCCCGTCGGAACCGGTAATATCCCATTGCCGGGTGCTGGTAATTATTACTTCCCATTCCCATTTGAGCCCCATAGGGCTCAATGGAAATGGGGAGGCCAGTAGCACCGGCACTGTTAATAAAGATGCTGGTGCTACCGTGTAGGTCTGCTCGTGGGTGCCGTTCCGCCCGGCAGGTGCCGTTCCGCCCGGCAGGTCAGACCTGCCGGGCTGACAGGCACCCTCGAGCAGACCTCGTAGTTTGCCAGTCCAGTAACAACGGTACGGGCAAGCTTACCGGTACCGTTGTTACAGGACCGGCAACCTTTTAACGAGGCCCAGTGAATCAAATAGAGAAAGACATTGCACCCATCAAAAACTTGAGTTATGAGACCTAAAATCTGGGATGAAATTTACCATGTACACTAGAGCGGTCGGAACTCTGATTTTTAATTGCCTGATACCCAATTGAGGTGATCTTTGTTCGGCTTTCAACCCATGAGTTTGATTCTTGGAAGGGCAAACACAGCCCTTTAAAAGTCTGAGGTTGATAAACGAATTGTTTTTAAATTGTGTGAAAGACACTGTGATAGCAATTGTCACTTTTAGATGTGGTTAATGTTAATGTTAATTTATACCGGATACAGCAAAGTTACATTTGTTATTCTCCAAAGAAGATGATGTGTCTCTCCAACTGAAATTAGACGGCATGTTTTTGACACTATCGATCACAACCTATTGATGTTCTTGATTAATAAACTGAGACTAGAGTGGTGGTTTCCATGAAACGTTTCAGTGGGTCTCAATGTTAGTCTCTTGAAATGGAGGATAGTGGCAAGTGAGAATACCTCCCTTCCTTCAGGGTATAATATTTAACCCAAACCCATGAATCCACCATTTCAATCAGGTCTCTAAAATACAATGGACTTCTGACTGAGGGTCCTACTAAGACGAGTTGTCTTCAAAATTATCTGGAAAGTGTCTTATGATCAATGAAACATTCACTTGAATGAGAGTCAGACTCATTCAACCACTGAGGAGGTCTACTCCCCATCACAACCAACAACAGGTTTGGCTAAATTGCCATCCCACCTTCATCTGTCAATGAACCGCCATTTGGGTGGTTGTTTGCTCTATGTGCACTACAGGCTCCCAACTCCCATTGACACTACCAGCGCTGACAAGTGGCTGAAGTAAATGAAACTGGGCCTCATTACGAGTCTGGCGGTAACCCTGCCGGTGCTACCGGGGGGTGCCGCCAGACTCGTAAAATGTTACTGGCGCCTGACTTCCCGGTGCCACTAGCAGATTACAAGTCCGGCGGCCCGGGAAGTCAGGCGCCAGTAAAATATAAGTCCCCATTCCCATAGAGTCCCATATGACACTACGGGAGTGGGGACTCGGAAGCGCTGGCACTGTTGTGAACGTGCCGGCGCCTCCGTGAACGGTCTGCCTACCCTGGCTGCTGCGCCCGGCAGGGTCAGACCTGTTGGGCGCAGCAACCACAACAGAGAAACAAGGGTGCCAGTGAGCTTACCAGTACTGTGTGTGTCTCGGTTCCTCCTAATCAGCCTTCACACAAAGAGGTTAGTCAGTTCCTAAACTGATTGTATCACAAAACCTTGGACACGACTCCAATCGCAGCAGTTCACTCATGAACATTCTTTCCATCTTTTTATAGTTTGTGCTCCCTAAATTAGATGTCAACACTTTATGTTCCGAGTTTCCTTGACCCGAGTTTCACTCTCTAAAGCCATTTTAACATTTACATGCTAAACATAACAAAACACACTCCAACGTTGTATGGATGCTCCATACGTTTGCATTGAAAATCAATATAAATAAAACACATCTTTTTTCTTTCATTCTGCAACTATTGATGTTTTTTGTAGGGCGTAAGCATCTTTGGGAATCATTTTCAATGGCACTGAGAATTAAATGGAGGCGTAAATGCAAGATGTAATGGTGTTAGGTCTCTGTTTAATGCTCTGCCTAGTTTTGGTGCAGTGACGAGGCTTCTCAGGGCATGGAGAGGAGGTTAGATCTCCGCCATATGTCTTCTTCCCTCTAGTCTTTGGTCCCGTTGCATGCCTGCATGACATTTTCATGCAGGAGTACAACAAATGTATTCCTATGGAATCCACCTCGGTTTTGCATCAGCTCAAAATCAGGCAAATCCCACAGAAATCCATTATTAATCGCTGCCTGTAATGCCTGTTTTCTGAAGGCATTTAGTTTTTTTTACAAGATTGAGAGCAAAATGGAATAGTAAAAGCAAGTGTGTCTAATTTTTACTCTTTCCATGTCCACTCCACCTCATGAAGATTGAAAATTGCATGCATTGGGGCCAAAGAGGAGAACCATTTGGTTTTCAGGAAATTGCTAAATACCAGACTGTTGGTGTAAACAGCTGTGACCCTGGCTAGCTCACCAAGATTTCCTTGTATGTGACAGCGCCTGGATGCCCTAGAGCTTTGGTGCTATAGAAATGTGGTAACATAACATAACAGCCTATCAAATGGTAACCTGATTTAGAATGAGACTGCGTATTGCATAGCAATTCAGTTTTCTTCCTGTCAACATCACGGGCTTCTCTGTGAGTTTGGAGATGGGGTAAAAAAGTGATGGTAATTCCTTTCCTGACACTTTTTTTTGGGTTGTTATGGAATTACTGCCATTTTTTACCACACCCACGAATTCCAATTTTGGAGGAAAAGTGGAGGATTCACTTGCAGCAGAAATCGGAATGTAAATCCTACACTTTTCGTAAAAAAATCAGCAGATTTACTGTGTCAGAATTACTGCTCACTGCCAAAATCCCCATGGAGTGCTATGGGCTCTAGAAATGGGGAATTACACTGCCCTCCCACCACTTGTAATCCCACAGGACCAAGTGATGTTAACAATAAAAGATTTTGACAGGAATTTGGTGAATGTACCACCAAATCTCTGTATGCTTACTGAACATAGGTTCCCTCCAACTCATGAATTTTAGAGCTACAAAGTGCGCATTTTTTATTAGTTGCCATTTCGCCAACAAGTGTTTCATGCTTTTCTCCAGTGCTTTATCAGTGCATTGGCTGTTATTAACCATTCATGAACATTCATGAATTACCAGCTTGAAGACTAAAAAACAGTAGGGATTGAAGAAGATAAGAAAAGATATGTAAAGTAATGGGAGAAAAAAAGATATGGAAAGCTAACGTGCAGGAGGGCTACTCATATGTATAGCGCCTGCATGTGCCATTGTGTGCCAGCACTGCGTGAAAGGGCATGTAATATGGTGACTCGCAGGAATGAAATGCAAGTCTTCGAGAGTCGTGACAAACTGTAGTGTGGAAGGGCGAATTCCCGCATTTTACGCCCTCCCCAAATTGCATAAGAACAGGATCACACCACCTGGCCGACCTATAGTGTCTGGATGTGGCTCAATACTGGAACCAATTGGTAAATTCATTGATTTCTTTCTGAAACCCTTGAGCCAAAAAACACCTACTTATCTGCGAGATACCATGCAACCATCAACACTTTTGAGCATCAACCTTTCAATCCTTCTGAAGACAGATTAGTGACTATGGACATAAACAGCCTCTACACCAGCATTCCACAAGATTCAGCGATTGAATGCATTAGACATCATCTCACGCATCATATGTCGCAAACCAGAGTCCCCACCAACTTTTTAGCTGAGCTATTGGAATTGGCACTCACTAATAACTTTTTTCAATTTGAGGGCAGCATTCGCCCCTAGCATGGCCATCATCTTTATGGCAGAATATGAATACAATAATGTACTGAATACACGCAATCCATTCCTGGACAATATAATACTTTGGCATAGGTACATTGATGACATTATTTTCATTTGGAAAGGAGAGGAGGATAATTTGGCAATTTTTTTTGACTGGATCAATAACTGTACAGAAGAAATAAAATTTATCATCAACAGCAGCAATTCCAGCATCAACTTCCTCGACTTGACCATCAAACCCAAGAATAATCAATTGGAATGTACTATGTTTAAAAAGGAAACCGATCGGAATACAATCCTGCACTACAAAAGCAACCATCCACGCAATTTAAGAAATAACCTCCCATATGGACAGTTTCTACGAGTACGTAGAAACTGCACAGACATTGCAGAATTTAAAATAAACGCAGCTGCACTAGAAGACAAGTTGAAAACCAGAGGGTACCCTAAGAAACTACTCAGAGATACCATGAAGAGAGCCAGGTTCACACCTCGCGAAACCTTACTCGCACCCAAAATTCACAATAACCAAGAAGACAACATTATGGTCTGTGTCACCACATTCGGTCCAAATACAACCAAGCTCGAAAGTCTCATAAGAAAATTCTGGCCATTGATTCAGCTCAGCTTGCCGAAAGAACCAACACCAAGAATGGCCTTGCGAAGATCTAAGAACCTTAAGGATATGCTTACCCATGCCAGGATGAGCAAAAATAGCACGAGATCTACCTTATGGAATCTCAGAGAAATCAATGGCCACCATCCATGCGGCAATTGTACTGTATGTAAACAGACCAAGAAAATGACCTCCTTCAACATCGGAGCGAAGGAATGGAGATTAAGGCACTTCTCTAATTGCAAATCTAGCAATGTGATTTACATCATCGAATGCCCTTGCGGGCTCAGATATGTGGGACAGACATCGAGACCGGTTCACAAGAGAATTGGCGAACACCGGTCCCGAATTCGGTGCAAAAATATCACAGCACCCCTGGTACCACACTTCCTTGAATACCAACACAACCCGGACAGCTTTACATGGTGGGTTGCTGACAAAGTATACAATACCAGCAACATCACCAACTCCCTGAACTTTAAAGAATCGTGGTGGATGTATAAACTTCAGGCCATTACAAAAGGCCTGAATGAAGCACAGCCCCAGATCCAATTATAAAATATTCTACCTCTACGCCTAGTATTCAATGTGTGCATCTTTTCAGTCTCCATCCCGCTTATTCACAGGAGTTTTTACATTCGCTGTTTCATTTAGTACATATGGGGGATACCTGACAGTTATCCAAATTTAGGCACTTTCACTGAAGAGCCAATTTGTGAGGAATTTTCCACCCCCCATCTCCAACCCACCCCCAAACCCCCCCTGCCCCCCCCCGCCCCCCCCCACTTTTTGCCCCTTACCCTCCTCTGCCCCGCCCACTGGGATCTATAGGCACCTAGTCCGGCGCTACAACCAAACAAAGGTTGGGCTAACACTCCTCCACTTAGGATTGTTACCTGCCGGTCATTCCAACATTTCGGAGCTGCATGCGTGGAACTGTTTACAATGTAAGCAGCCGATTTTAGAACTTTGGTGGCTGGACGTATGACGGTATACTTCCGCATATACGTTGCCAGGCTACCTAGATGCCGACCTGGCATAGCCCCATAGCGCATGCGCGCAGGATTAGTGTACGAAATAAGGCGCATGCTCAGCACCGTACAGCCCTGCAATTTTGCACAGCTTCCTTTCGAATCGATAAAGACAGTCGGATCTCCGTATTGTTGACTGGCTCTCGTATGTAAGTTAAATCATTGCCCTGATGGTCTGCTATTGTCTGACCCTCTATTTTCCATACTAGGCACTAGTCATGCCCACCCTTTCCTTCTGCCTTAATTTCGATCTTTTTCTTTGCTTAGGCAGACGCTTGGTGCTTTTTTCAGCTCCAGGTGCAGCATCCAGCACGCCATTTGCCTTTTCTTTTGGCCAATACACTGCATAGCAGCCACAGAACTCCATGTGTTGGCGCTGCAGCACCATCTAAAGGTACTTTCCTTCCTCTCCACTTTGTATTCTTTCTACATATTTAGGATGGGGGTGGTTGGAATAATATGGCATTACAACTTCTCCATTGCAAATATTCTCCATCTAGTGCACTTGGGCAGCATGCCTTTTCTAATTTTGATTTTAATTTTCAGAGGAGGATTTGATATATTTTATTATATTTTCTATGAGCTTTGACCATCTTTTCAGAACCCAGGTCGATGTGAGGCCAGCCCTGGTTCACCGATTCGAGTATAACTAGACATGTACTTTGCAAGTTTAAATCATAGGGTCTTGTTTTCTTGTGACAATGACATGTTTATGTACATATCCCCGTTTTTACCATTATGTGTTCTTCAAATTTCATGTTACTTGTCTCAAGTAACCTCAGTCCCCTTAATTTTTCATAGGGTACTTCACTCCTTGGTTCCATGAAGAAGGCTGTGACCCATTAAGGCCGAAACGTCCTGGGACTCCCTTACCCTTGTGGTGTGGCGGGGTCCCCCTCAGATCCAAGTAGAGATTCATTTCAGGGACGTCGATCAACTATATATTTTTTGGTCACCCTTTAGCCTGGCTTAGTTAGACCTATCCAAGGACTTTTACCTTCGAGGATAACTGTCTACAATTAGAAAAATGAAATGTAGTAGCAGCAACAGAATGTCGTCATACTTCTGTTAGCATGCACATGTATGACTTTGTCCTATCTTTTGCTACATGTCTTTTCTTCTTTTCTCTACATTTTTCTCTATTTAGTTTTATTTGTTAATATTTTGTATATGTGACTTTCGTGAAAAAATGTACACCTGTATATTTTGTACTTATAATTTCTTTACAAAAAATATGTAAAAGAACAAGGACAGTCACTTAATAAAAGCTGTTCTTTTACAGACTAATGGTCTAGCACAAGTGGATTATTATGGTTCTCTTATGTACTGCTATCCTTGGTAAATACACAAATGATGACATCCAAGGATAACACATTGTCGTTAAACCTAGGCTGCAATCAATAAGCGGCAGTCGGCTTAGACTTTTCCAGTCAGGACACCCCCACTCTTTGTACACAAACTGTAGTGTGCAGCAGACGTTTCGATTTTTTGGCTTGACCAATCATTCCCTGCAACCCACCTAACATTGTGTGATACCAAAGACCCTAGGCAAGAGGCCCTCTCTTTCATTACTTGAAATATAACCTTCACTAGCCGTTAGCAGCAGGTCACTATTTTGGAGCCCTGCGACACATACCTGAGCTCCTCCAACAGAACTGGTGATTTCCAAACATTACCCTTCTCATACAAATGCACCAAGCCAGCAACCGCTACTCGCTACTCTCTGCAATACAAAGTGGCCCCCAAGCCATTGCACCACGTTTGCAGCCCGGATGCTTCTTGTGTCCATGTCACCACTAGTAAAATAGGAAGCACACTACTTCATCTCCACTACAATGGTCTTTTATGGAATATCTCCCATCATGTGTTAAGCTAACTTGCAATACCTACACAATTATTAACACATTTTCCTGACAAATAGTATCTTTACTACTGTAGTGACTTGTTGAATGTTGTCCTGTCCTGCAGGCCATCTATGGATGTTGATAGCATGTTGGTGCATGGTGGGAGTGACAACTCAGGAGAATGTAGATCAGTGCTTGAGTGTAAATGTTCTGAATGTGTCATTTGGGGGCTGAGATCGAGTGCATGAGGATGGCTAGTGTCCAATGCATAGACGTAGTAATAGGAACCTTTGAACCTGTATATGTACATTAAAACGTACCTAGACTTTCTAACCAAGAGTCTCACAGTCGGTCTGGGTCTGTACTACCTTCAATCCTCTTTTGGTTGCAACATTGTGGTGACAATTGAGCAAGAACACACAGGGCTTCAAGGAAACAAAGATATAAGTAAGGAGAGATGCTCCTCAAAGATTCACCCATCCGCAAAAATGTGGGTGTGCTTGGAAAAGGAAGCCCAGGGAGAAGAAAAAGACACTTACAGGAAAAGGCAGTACCCGAATAGGCAGTTTTTGCTACAAAAGCCTACCATTCCCAAACAATTGCACTGAGAAAAAAGGGAGCTCAAAGCAAAATATTAGGCTGGCACCAAATGTGCTGACCAGAACATCCATTCTGCTCATATAATGTTAAGAGTATAAACCGAATAGGCTGCCCCAGATTCTCTAGCCAGCAGATTACCTCGAGAACAGTGTGGGTGCAATTTTCTGAGGGTCACTAACACACCACTATAATCATCCTTCAGAAAGAGAATCATCCCATAACTGCAGGATGCAATCAGCAAGCATCCATTTTGCTCTATGGAGGCCTATAGGAGGGCATCAATTGCGCCAGCCTTCATTTGGAGAGTTTGGCACCAGGTTGGGAAGGCCTATGGGGGCTGGGCTGCACAAGTGGTCCTGTCTCTGCTATCACCAATGTGGACGAGCAGAACACTCGGGCTGGGCAGCTGAGCGGCTGGGAACTCAGCAACACTCAGCAGCTTAAAGTGAAATGATGATGTCAATAGAATGCTGCAGTGGCCGTCCAATAGCTACTTCCGGCCCTAAACTAAGCAACCAAATACAGTTGCCGGGATGGAGGAACGCAAATAGAATTTACCCTTGAGGAACAATCAGCCAGAACCACTTAATACCACAATGGGGCTGAGATTTGCATTGCAAACAACACAGTCTATTGTATGCTGACACGCTCTAGAAAAGACTGTGACCCCATTCAGACCAGTGCTGTTATTGGAGAAAATCTAATTTCTCACTTCAGGAGTGTGACTCTGCTAGTTGTGGCCACACCAGTACAGCCAATATGGGCATCTCCATTTCTGTGGATGTTTTTACTGTCTTATACTGTAAAGCATTGTGTTGTAGGTTGCGTGGGGCAAGTGTGTGTGAGCATGGTGATGCCCCATATCTAAGATTTTACCTTTGGGATAACAATGCATCCATACAAGCAAATCTGGGGTGTTGGTCCCTCATTGGGTCAATGTTTATGGTTTGGTCTTCATACAAACAACTTGTATGTTGGATTACTGATTTGGTTTAGCTGTCTCAAGTCCATTGTCTTGAGCGTGTGTTATTAATTTTTATGTTGAATGTTGTGGCATTTGGATTATAGGTGACACGTGTAGGATGTGAGATAAATTAGCCTTAGGTATGGGTCTTGAGAGAGTTTACTTAATTATGCTCTTAGGTATAGACGCAACAAGGTTTCTGTAGGTGAATCTGCAGATGGATCATTAACGGTGGAGCAGCTGGAGGAAGAGCTGCGGACATGATCTTGGTTGCATCCCAGATGTGCACACCCGCATCCCAGGGCATCCCTTGCACTAAGATATGACCAGCAGAGTGTTCCACGGGTACAGCACTTAGGGGACCAGGTGCTAGGATCAGGATCCCTTCCACCGAGGGGAGCCATGACCCAGCAGATGGACGGGGATGTCTGGCAGGGTTGAGCTAAACTGCAGAGAGATCTCCAACCACACACCAGAGAGGTAACTCTGAATAGCCCCCTTTCCGAGCCGGCCCCTGTGCTGCCTGCTGGCTGGGCTCTCCTTCTCTGACACGCCAGATTGCAGAAGGAAGTCTGCCATTCTTCCTTGTAAAGATTGTATGACTCCTCACAAGGACGGTAAATTGAACAGGCTATGTTTGACAGCAATGAGAATGTGGGATGAAAATTTACAGGATTTGTGAATGTTGTTGTTATAGGAAGTCTTGAAAATTCTATTTATTTCAATCTTTTTCCCTTGCTATCAAGGATTTATTGTGTGGTTGCTTCAGCATTACAAACAAGACACGTTTCAATATAAATCGTGAAAAGCATGCACTTGTATATATCAATGAATGGGACTCACATGCTTTAATTCAGTTAGAACATAATTTGCACGCTGAAAAATATTGAAAACATTTGTAAGGAATGTGTTGTAAATTAAATGAAAATATTTGCCGGATATTTTTTAGTAGTGTGATTTGGGTACCCTAGTGTATTTTACAGAAGTTTCAAAATTCAGCTGTGCAACACAAGTGCATGTGTAAATTGTGCTTTGATTTGGTAAGATGGGGTGTTTGTTTTGTAGGCTACGCATTCTCACAAGGATTTCAAAGATTTCAGAGATGTGCCTAGAGTTAGATATAGAGAGGAGATAGCTGTTACAGTGTTATAAAAGAGATCTCCCATGAGAACCAAAGAAGCTTGAATTTAAAGAGCCCTTTTGTGTATATTTTGTGAGGCATTCTCTAGTGAGATAATGCTATTTTAGAACATTATTGTTTAGAAAGAGGTCACTTCCTCAGCTGCAGAAAATGCATGTATTCATAATGTACAGTTTAGGTACTACAATTGGTGTATAACAAAAAGGAGAGGTCCACCTGGATCCGGGGACAACTACAGGGCACACTGTGGGCTGACAATGTCAGTTTATGTAAATGAAGTAAATAGAGTTTTTCACAAAGTAGAATAGATTTAATAAAACAAAATCATTATATATCAATCTGAGTTCAACATGACTTGACTGAAACAGAGTTCATTGAATAATCGCTAAATATGTTAAACAAAGTAATGTGTGCATGTTTATACAATGGTCATCAGAATTCAGTAAATAAAAAAAAGTCACTTATACATATGAATAATACAGAAGTAAATAACACTACTGTCTCCTACAAGGGGCATTTGGCACTGACAATGGTCAGTAAGGAACAGTGCTGCTCCTTGTGTACATACTATGCGTTTCAGACATAAGGGCCCTTCATCAGGGATAGGATGCAGGATGATCTCTGTGTTTTTCCCAATTAGATCCTAGTAGGAAAGGTAAATATTCGATGTGCATTTAACATCAGTTTGGGGGGCTTCTTTTGCCAGTACTGCAAATAAAATGCAGGTGGGTTTAGTTCATGAGGCGAGTGTGGTCAGCTTGCTTCAATAAGAATGGCACGTTTGGCCAAGCGTGGCAGCCAGCCAGACGAAGTGATTGAGCACAAAATTACAAATCCGTGCGTCCATTAAACATAGGTTTAGTTCAAAGAGCGAGTGTAGTGAGCTTGCTTCAATTGGGATGGCAAATGTGGCCAAGCGTTGCAGCCGGTCCGGAATAGTTTGGCAACAATTATGGATCCGTGTGTCTGTGTGATAGCGCAAGATGTGAATTACGGCTCCACTCCTGTAACAGGCAGGACATTGTTGTCGGTGCTCGAATGGTTGTCACTGAACACTATAATTGGTGTGTCATTTTATATATGTTGGTTTGTAAACAATTCGAGAAGTTTTTTCACACTTTTGTTATTTGTTGTTTCTTGTGATATGTGTAAATGGATACACTAATTGATTTTTACAGAAGAAGTATGAGTTTTACTATGTACGGTTATCAGATTTTGAATGGTCGCTATGAGAACATTGAAAGTTATTTTGTTGTAGGTGTAGGTGCAGTACGGATAACATTAACCTTTAAGTGTTTTAAGGGACCTGAAAATATTTGTAATATTAAAAAGACCATTGAGAGACAATGCGTTTGAATAAGAAACATGACAGCAGAAGAGGCGTCACCAATACATGCTGGGGAGTATATTTGCTGTTGAAACTAATAATGAAAATGTCACCATAATTCCACAACTAGTAGATATAATCAAAGTGCTGCAGGTGACAGCATAACTGTTAATGCATAAATACATTAAACTGTAAAGGAATTCAACAGTAAACAAAAACGTTCATTTCGGAACACTGGGCAATCCGGAGTAGGCACAAATTAAAAAAGAAGGAAACAAAGACAGGTTCGGTTGAGCAATCCAGTGAAAATATAGAGCTAGTAATATATATATATATATATATATATATATATATATATATATATATATATATATATATCTATACATATATATATATATATATATTCAGTAAAATAACTTTGTTAAAGGGACGTTATGGTTAAGTTGCGCTACTAAAAACCTACGAAATTCAGTGAAAAAACGTTTTTAAAGGGACGTTATGGTTCCAAGTAAAATCGAAAAAACCCTGAAATTCACCAATTATGGTATGCTAAGTAACCATAACTGGCGCCACTGCCGTGCACTGCTAAGACTAACACCCAGGACATCAAAGATGACATCACAAATGTCATTGATGACATCACTGATGACATCACATGTCTGGCTCACTCTTTTTTCCTTTACTGACATATCTAGGCCACATGGTTTTCTTCAGTAACAGTCAGGAACTAAAAATTCAGTACTATATTTGTAGACTTCTACTTCAATTATGTTCTTACAGTTATTCACTTAGGGTCCACTCACATCATATGAAACATATACATAGGGGAAAACACAGACTTCAATGCTTTGTGTCTATGAAGATAATCAGTAAGGTTATCAACACTTTCTTATAGTTTTGTTGTTTTTTTAATACTGTACTTTCCCTGGAAAGTTTGTATTTGTCTGTTTGTATTTTGTGTGCAATAATGTAATAATGTATTAAATGGGTTTTATTACGTACTTATTAAATGTGTACAGTATGCAAAACTCTAATAAGAAAGTATTTATAATTTTTAGTCTTTAGCATGGAAAGATGATTAATATTGAATCTCAATCGTGTTTGCAGCACACTATACCTATGTTAGTACATGTATACCTTAGTATATTGGAAACAACTTCATAATGCCATGCTATTTGGATTAATGCATTGCTTAATGCACTGTGTACCTCATAATATTTATTCCAATGATCCTTGACACTCTTTTATTAACATCACAATAAGAATCCCTTGTACAGACTTTTCATGAAAAGTAAATGCACATGTGATGTCATCAGTGATGTCATCAGTGACATTTATGATGTCATCTTTGATATCCTGGGTGTTAGTCTTTGCAGTGCACGGCGGTGGCGCGAGTTATGATTGCTTAGCATAGCATAATTGTGAATTTTAGGTGGTTTTCGGTTTTACTTTGAACCATAACGTCCCTTTAACAAAGTTTTTTCACTGAATTTCATAGGTTTTTAGTAGCGCAACTTAGCCATAACATCCCTTTAACAAAGTTTTTTTTTACTGACTATAGATATACATAGTGTGAATTTGATAGGTGTTACTAGGATTCCCTTAGTTTATATACATGTAACATAGAACATACTGAACCCCCAGCTAGTGATTTTGATGTGTGCGGACTGTGCCTATGTCCGCAGACGGACGCGGTCAACATCAACACTATCCAAAAACTCAGGGGGTATCTTACATTGTTGTATCATGCAACTGAACAAGTTCAAAAAGCAGCACATGAACACATTATCAGGGTAATTCCTAGAATTTCGCAAAAAAGTGGCGCATGCAGCTGTCGCACAGTGTGCGCGTGCGAATGTCTGCGCCAGCCGCGTGCGCTAAAATCGATTTCCGCGCACAGCGTATTCATGGATTTTAGCCTCCAAAAGCAGCCGTGGCGTAAAGTGGAGCAGCGACCCTGCAGCAGTGCCAGTTACGCCCCCAAGAACGCCCCTAGCGCAAGGAAAAGCCATCAAAATCCCCAATCCAGCGCAAAGGGCTGCGCTATCCCAGGACCAGTTTACCGGGCTGCCAAACAGCAAAGCCAAGCGGGGAACGTCTATTACTGGAGTGCACGGGAAGTTTTACACGCGATTTCAGCAGGGTACGTGTATTTCAGGGGTGCGCAGGAAGTTTTACACGCGATTTCAGCAGGGTACGTGTATTACAGGGGTGCGCGGGAAGTTTCACACGCGATTTCAGCAGGGTATGTGTATTTCAGGGGTGCGCGGGAAGTTTCACACGCAATTTCAGCAGGGTACGTGTATTTCAGGGGTGCGCGGGAAGTTTTACACGCGATTGGCCTGGGTACGTGTATTTCAGGGGTGCGCGTGAAGTGTTACACCCGATTTCAGCAGGGTACGTGTATTTCAGGGGTGCGCGGGAAGTTTCACATGCGATAGACCCTGTGCGAGTGGGGTACGTGTATTACTGGGGTTCGCGTGAAGTTTCACACGCGATTTCAGCAGGGTGCGTGTATTACGGGGGTTCGCGGGAAGTCTCACACGCGATTAGATGCGGGTACGTGTATTTCGGGGGTGCACGGGAAGTTTCACACACGAAAGGGCCTGTGCGAGTGGGGTACGTGTATAACTGGGGTTTGCAGGAAGTTTCACCCGCGATCTCAGCAGGGTACGTGTATAACTGGGGTTCGCGTGAAGTTTCACATGCGATTGGAGCAGGGTACGTGTATTACGGGGTTCGTGGGAAGTTTCACACGCGATTTCAGCAGGGTACGTGTATTTCGGGGGTGCCGGGAGTCCTACACATAATTTGGCAGTGTGGGTTCTCCCAGGTGTTCCCTGTACACCCTCCACGGCCCCTGCAGGCAGCCCACACCACAGGGGACTACCCTGCACCCCTGGTCATGTCCCGCAGGCAGCCCACCCAACATGGGCATACCCCCAGCAAAGCCACATGTCTCCTTGCCCTACTGATCACCAACTCATGTCCCCTTGCACCCCCACCCCCCAGCAGTGCATGGTACCTGCCAGCAAGACCCCACTCATGTCCCCTTGCACCCCCACCCCCCAGCAGTGCAGGGCACCTGCCAGCAGGCCCCCACTCATGTCCCACTCATGTCCCCCTGTACCCCCTCCCCCCAGCAGTGCAGGGCACCTGCCAGCAGGCCCCCACCCATGTCCCCTTGCACCCCCACCTCCCAGCAGTGTGGGGCACCTGCCAGCAGGCCCCACTCATGTCCCACTCATGTCCCCTTGCACCCCCACCCCACAGCAGTGCGTGGCACCTGCCAGCAGACCCCCACTCATGTCCCACACATGTCCCCTTGCACCCCCACCCCCCAGCAGTGTTGGGCACCTGCCAGCAGGCCCCCACTCATGTCCCACTCATGTCCCCTTGCACCCCCACCCCCCAGCAGTGTTGGGCACCTGCCAGCAGGCCCCCACTCATGTCCCCTCGCACCCCCACCCCCCAGCAGTGTGGGGCACCTGCCAGCAGGCCCCCACTCATGTCCCACTCATGTCCGCTTGCACCCCCACCCCCCAGCAGTGTGTGGCACCTGCCAGCAGGCCCCCTCTCATGTCCCCTTGCACCCCCAGCAGTGTGGGGCACCTGCCAGCAGGCCCCCACTGATGTCCCACTCATGTCCCCTTGCACCCCCACCCCCCCAGCAGTCAGGAGCACCTGCCAGCAGGCCCCCACTCATGTCCCACTCATGTACCCCTGCCCCCAGGTCATGACGATCCTCAATCATGGCCCTTATGGCCAGCCTCGCCAGCCCAAAGACGCAACCAAGTATTGCATCCACCCACAAAGAAAAGGCAATTACATGATACAACCCCAATGGCAAGTATGTAAATGAACACATGTCCGTCACACACACACAATGGTTGCAAGTGAATGTGAAAACCCATATCATGACATGCATGAAACCAATGAGATAATACCACACATCGAAGTATGAAGAAAATAATGTATTAAACACAACATGAATGTAATGAAAATCAAACAAACAACAATGGTAATAAAAAAAGAAAAGCTGCAGGTCCGTTAAAAACTGAAAAACAAGAAATCATAATCCAAAGAAATCCAAAGGGAATGGTGTCCAAAGTCACAGTCCAACAAAGCAAATCCAAGGGAAAAAAGAAAAGTGAAAACCATTGCTCCATGGTGAAATAAAAAAAAAAGAGAAGAATCCAATGCTGAACTATATACAGATGAACAATCCAGGGTCCATGAGCCCAACTGAAGAAAATACTACCTAATAAAAAACTATATACAGAAACGTGGTGCGTTGTCCAAACGCAACCAAAATAAAGAAAAAACAAAAGGAAACCTAACACTATCTAACTATATACAATGGCGGCGGGCAAGTCCAGCGGCTCACTCTGTGGTGTCCCGGGCCAGGGCATCATCGAATTCCATGTCGATGTCCCGGAGGCAGGCCTCTGCCCTGGCCCCGAGGTCTTGCAGGGAGGCACTCATGGCCTGTTCCAACTCCCTGAGAGTTGCCTCGAGGCACTCTGCCCGCCTCAACGCCCGACGCATGGAGTTCTCCGCCATGACCATCGTGAGCCGCGCCTCTTCCGCCCGCCGCCGCTCTGCACCTATCTGCTGGCCCAACCGCAGCCACACGGAAGACACTCCCATTCCTTGGTCCTCCTGCCCTATGGCTGATGCCTGCCCCTCCGATGTTGATGGCCCCGAGCCATCATTGCTCCCACCTACAGCCTGCTCCTGCTGCTGCTGCTGCTGTCCATGTACCCTGTCCGATGGTGCCTGCACATCCTCCATCTGCTGGTCTCCAGTTGTGGTGTCCACCCCTGCTGGACCGCCAACTCCCGACTGTGGCAGGGATGGGATCTCCACCAAGCTGGCTGTGTTGGTCAGGCCAGGTCCACAGGGGGCCCTGGTGGAATCTGGGCCGGAAGACGATGTGGAGAACGACCGGCGCATAGCCTCCACAGAGGAGGAGAGGTCTGCCAGAGTGCGCGACACATGTAGGAACCTACCGACCACGGCCCCTCCCAGCAGTGCCACGTCACTACGCTGCTCTTCGTGATGGCGTGCGTTCTCCGCCCAGGAACAACGCACGTCATCACGAATGTCACGTGTGCGCAACGCGACACCCACCAGGACGGATCCCATACGGTCGCAGGACCCCTCGCCCGCAGGTAGTGGAGAGGCAGGTGACATGGCACTCTCCCCTACCTGCGGACGGGCCTGGGACAGGGCCTCCCTGCTGGTGCATGATGGTGCAGTCACAGGGTCAAGGACAGCGACATGCACAGGCACCTCCGCGGTGACCTGTGCTGCCTCCTGACCCTGGCCCTGGACTGCACCACTTGCACCAGTGGTACTACACCCACCAGGCCCCATGTGCGGCTCAGTAGCGGGCTCCTCCTTCTCTGTGGAGAACACCAACCTGGATGTCTCCGCACAGTCTTCCGCCATTGGAAGCCCCTGTGGGGGCTCACTCAGCCCTTCCGCCACAGCCGTTGTGGCAGACGCGGCACCAGCCCCCTCGCTCCCGGATGATGGTAATTCCTGGGCGGGTGGCTGGGCCTTGCGTCGCCGCCCGGTGGAGGCATCCCCACCGCTTGGCTCCACAGCGCCGTCTCTGCCCTCTTCTTCACTTGACGCTGCGTAGAGGGAGACATAGAACACAAGCATCAGGGTACAGCACAAAATACCCTAGACAGGAAGCAATAACACATGAGTGGCACTGTCAAATGTCACTTCCATCCTGTCCTTCCACAACACATGGGTCAATGCATGCAACACACATGCAGAAACACTCCCGGCGCCTGCAATCAACATCAACACCCATGTACAAGGGCCCCTGTAAACCAAGATGTTGCCTTCAAAGTCACATGCATCCATGGCATTCCAAAGTCAAACACACACTTCTCTGGCGCACACACACACACACACACACACACGTGCACCATACATGTACATGACATCAGCACCCATTCCTCACCCCCCCTCCATGTCCAGGAACAGAGACTGCCATGCTTTCAGGTGTGCATTCTGCATAGAGGTCCCCATGTTGCATTAAAACACATGCACCTACCATGTGGTTCACATATAACTGGTTTCACATGCTTGACCATGATGTCCCAGCACACACACATCCATACATGGCCTATGTCACACATACAGGAAAGTATCAGACTACCAGCACACTGCAACATGCCCTGTCTCACACAGCAATGCTTGGCCACTTACCGCTAAACTCCAGACGGGTCTGCCTCCAAAGGATCTGGGCGTGGAGCGCTGGGCCTACGTGTTCCAGGACCCTCATCTGGATGTTGCTCAGGCTGACCCGGCCCCCCTCCGCGAGGCGCCGGGCCTTTATGAGGGTCCTGGACCTGAAGTCCTCCCAGCGCTTCTTGAATCCCAGTCGGGAGTCTTCTGTTCCAGCAGGGGTGGACACAGCAACTGGACCCCTGCAGATGGCTGACGTGCACGCACCAAATAGCAGGGCACGTGGGCAGCAAGCAGGCAGCAGCAGATGGCTGGTGGGAGCGTGCTCAGGGCTCTTGGGGCCAGGAAAATGGCCTACAGGGCAGGAGCGTGGTCTTCCGTGTGTTTTCACATGGCCTGCTTGATACGGAGTGATTTGGCACGTGAAAATCTTGCACGTCAGCGTGTAACTCGAGAAAAGGCCCTTAGCACGTAAGCGCGTCAGCACATGCACGCGATTCCATTGGACGAAAGCCCTTAGCGCGTAGGCGCGTAAGTTACATTACGCGCGCAGGCATTTCACTCATAGCACGTGATGACGGAGCACACGTGGAAAAACTGCACCTCCGAGTGTCATCGCGTGTAATTGGATGAAAGCGCCCACGTACATGCGTCTCTGACGTGTACGTGTGGGCCGGTTTAAAATCTGCGTGTAGGACGCCATTTCCTTGTACGTAATTTCGTGCAGAGCGAGTGGGTGAAATCTGTACTTCTTGTCGGTTCACACGCGATTACTTCACAGCGTTTCTAGTTCGTACTCCCTGTTACCTCTGACAGCTATTTTCTGAATTTTTCTTGGGCCTGTTTCCTCAAAAAGAGTTCACTTCTCCTTTTGTCCTGTCTCCTCAGACAGCGTACAATTCTTCTTTTGGCTGGGGTGTTGCCAACGCGCACAGGCGCATATTTTTCACATTCTTTTTCCAGGCAGACGGTGAGTTCTACACGTACTTAGCAACTCTGCTTTCCCGTGTGTCACCTTCCCCTTCAGAGGTCATTGTAGGCTGCGTGTATTACGCTCACGCTTATTTTTGTGTTTCTGGGTGCCACAGCGTAGTGCGGGTTCATTTTTTCACGCACGTGGCCTACGAGGGGTTGCGTGCACGTTTATTTTTTTATTTTTTGCTGCCTGTGCGTTGCGTGACCCGTCATATTCCCTCAGGGGTCACAGACAACCTTGTTAGAGCACTAGGGTACGAATTCCATCTGGTATCCTACCCCTTTGACCCCCAATTTCCCAGGACAATAGTTTACTGCAACTCCCATACACACAACAACATCAGTGCCATGGCTGGGAGGCGAGCAAGCGGTAAGGGAGGCAAAGGTGGCCGACCCTCAAAAGGTGGGCGTGGTGGGCGCAGTAAGGGACATGGCTGGAATTTGCAGGGTGCCCCTATGCCCCCATGTGTGGAGGAACAATCAGGGACACCCATGCCCCCCCATGGTTGAGGGAAACGTGGCTGACGCCATCCAAGCTCTGCCCCTGTTGACCAGCCCATTGTGGCACCTGGCCTGGCACAGGATGACTACCTGGCTGACTTCCAGGTCAGCAAGTCGAGGCCACGTGTGGCGGTGCAAGTTGTTGTCACCAATCCACGTGTATGTGGGGCAGCTATGTCATCTGCTGACCCAAGTATGCAGGGTGGGGAGGCTGAAGGGGCAGCTGCAGCTCCATCCGCCCCAGCTCTGACTCTCCCAGCCAGGACAGTGTCAGTCCCAGTCCATCAAACTGACGTTCCCCCTGCCAACATTACCCTGCAACCAATGCCTGCATCAAGGACTATGGTCATTGTGCATTCCCACACTCCTACTACCCAGTCCACCGGTGATTCTGCCCCTACTGACCAGAGCGGCGTAAGCCACTCTGGCTCTGCTCCACCTTTAAAGAAGAGGAAGAAGGATGCTCTGGCACGACAGGCTAAGACCCCATGCACGGCTATACACTCCGGTTGTCACAAGGAAGCCTTGCTTCAATGATTCGGAACTTGATGCACTTGTGAGCTATGTGTTGGCACATAGCCATGAAATGGTGGTGACTGCAGGGTCCAAGACCACAACTGGTCAACGTAAGGCACACTGGCAGACCATCGCCGACCGCATAATTGCCTTTGGATTTGTGAGGCGCTCACCTGATGATTGCTACAAGCGGTGGAACGACCTGAAACGCAGAGCAAAGAACAAGCTGGCCTCAAATCATGCCGCTACTCTGTTGACTGGCGGTGGGCCTCCACAAGAGGACAACAAACTCACTGAACATGAGTCTGTTGCTGGGACCTTCGTCACAGAGGAACAGATCCGAGGTGTGGGAGAACTACCCGATTATGACACATTGTCCGGTGAGTGCCCATGCGTGTGTGTGTAATGCATGTGTATGTTGTTTGGGTGACGGGTTCTGATTGAGTGGCAGGTGAGGGTGTGTGTGACTGAGTAGTACGGGTCACCCATGTGCTTCATCCAAAACATTCCACGACCTTGAATTTGGGTGTGACAGTATCCCTTCTGCCCACAGTAGTAATTTAGCGCAATATTACGGCAGATGCCCTTGAGGTGGCATCATGCAACATTGTTTGTATTTTTCAGTGTTCTTTCAGGCTGATTGTTTCAATTCTCCCACTTTTGCAACGCATTCCTCAGCTCTATTGTGACATATGTGACATGCTTCTGCCATTGAAGAACCCCACATTGGCCCACATGTGTCACCTTGGTAGTTGAATGATTTCACCATTCAGGCTGAATGAGTATTGTCCTGATCACATGATGTTTTTGGGCCTGTTTGAATGTGGAACATGCTAGTTGTTTCCTGTCATGTTGAAGTGCACAACCATTGATGTTTACATGGCCCTGCAATCACTGTATTTTTGTTCACTGGATGTGTTGCAGTGTGTGGCACATGGCGTATCTTTTCACACTATGTGGCATTTTTCATCTCTTCATGTCCATTTCACATGGATGGGTGACAGTACTCATTCACTGACATATGGATGTACTTGTGGAATGTACCATGGCTATGGTACATGCCATCTGTGTGATGGCATGTGTCATTTATGTGTATAGGACATGCCACTCACAGGCTAATGTGTGATGGCAGTGCTACCCAGCATGCAGCAAATGTGTTGCTCTTCCATCTTGGTGTCATCACGGTCTGACTTTTGCCTCCCCTTCCAACTCTGTGACAGTGCATGCATGGGAGGGTTATAGTCATGTGGGACATGTGTAAATCATGTACTGGTTCTGTAGCTTGTCAGGCCTATTTGTGTGCTATGGTGCTAATGCCTGTTTCCATTTTTTGTCTTTCATGTTTTTTCATGGGATGACGCACTTGATGCTGTTGAGGTTGAGGAGATGGTGCAGACCCAGGAGGAATCTGAGGCACAACCGGCCACCAGTGGGGGACGTGGTGTGGTGGTGGGTGAAAACCCACTCTTGCTGCAGACGATTCTGTCAAGGGGTGTCTCTGGGTGCACCTCCCCAGACCTCCATTCAGGTGCTGATCCGGATGATGAGACCTATGTGGCGTCGCAGGTAAGTGTTTCTGGAAGGGATTCTGTTCAACCCACCTGCACCAGGGGTAGAACCCTCTATGGGGATGTCAGTGTTGGTTAGTCAGCCTTTGGCGGTTACGGGTGCAGGGTCATACTCCACAACATCTGATCCTGTTCCTGGGCCAGCAGATCAGAGGGGGAATGCAGTCCTGCAGCCTCAGGCAGTGCCGGCACAGCAAGGCGCAGATCGTCTTGCCCCAAACAGGTGTGGTGCCCACCGACGTGGTGGCCGTACGCCACCAGGCAATACCGCATGGGAACAATCCATGTACGGTATGGCAACCCAACAGGCAGCATCAGTTGAGATGATGGCTCAAGCAATGGAGAGGGTGGCCACTTCCATTGTCCCCCCTGAAAGGCAGATGGAGAAACTACAGCAGGCAACAGACTCCATTTGCCAATCACACAGGGAGGACATGTTGGCGTCCAACAGGGACAGACGGGCGGCACTGGAGACTCTACGCCAATCGATATCAATAGAGTCCCAGGGCCACAGGGAAGCCCTGAGGGTAGAACTCCATCACCTCAGGGAGACTCTTGTTGACCTTGAGACTTCCACTAACTTGAGGACAGAACAGCAGCTGGAGTGGCTCACACGTTCTCTCTCAGCTGAGATGCAGGCAACTCGGGAGGAGATCCGGGCATCACGTCAGGTGCTACATGGGGATCTCCGCACTATAATCCTCCAGAACGAAACCTTCCACACCCACATGCTTGCTGCCACAGAGGACCATACCAGAGCTTTGTGTGGGCTGCCTCCCATAGCACCACCACCTCCTGTGGCAGCAGCAGAGGGTGTTCAGAGTGACAGCAGCAGTTCTCCCACATTGGCATAGCCGTGCAGGCCATGAGCCCATGGAGGTGTTTTTTTTTCCCAACATCCACACAGGCGGCTGCTGGTGCGCACCCTGTCCTCGGACCTCCTGGGTGCCCTCCCCCCCACCCCCCACATGGCCATTTTTGATTTTTTGATTTTTGATTTTTGATTATTTTTTGACAGTGTGTTGCCTTGTGTGGCTCCCGTGGGCATCCACTGTATTCAGGCTGGGCACATGCAGGCTTGTCCTGAGTTTGGGTTCGATGCTTGGGTTCGTGAGACACACACCCCTCCTGCTTCACGTTTCCATGGGCTTGCAAAGGGTGTGACCAAGTGATAGTGATGTACACAGTGATGTTGTGCTCCCATGAGCTGTGTGGGCAGTCTGTAGTCAATACTGTGTAGACATTCCTTGTGTATATTGTTGTATTGTACACTGCATGTTGTAATTATGTATGCTTCTGCTTCCATGTCTCCCTCTGAATTTTCAGGTTAATTCCTCATGTCTTCACAAGGCTGTCTACTTTGGAGATGGAGTTCATGTTGTATGCAGTACACAGACACGTTTTGAAGCCTGCAAGACTACAGTTGGAAGGGGGCGATGTGGTGGCATATTCAGGTTGTAAGACTACGACTACTTTAACTTAGTACTGTCATGTTTTAGTTATGTTTAAGCTTGAGTAGCGGCATTGTATTGTTGTTAAGTATTTGGTCATGTGTTTTGTTAGTTCAACATTACTGGGAGCATATTGTGTGTGGCCAGTTTCCATTAGGGACACTGTACTTTGTGACACTTGTGTCAGGTTTTCGGGATTGCTTTGTTTGCTCTCACATAGCATGACATGCCATGGTGTGTTGGGTGGCGGTGCTGGGGAGGGGTTGGGTGACATGGCACTGTTCTCATGTTGTATTTTGCAAGGGGGTAATGCATTTAGCAGCATATGTGTCTTTTGATGACACAGCATTGGTGGTGTTTCTGTAGGTAGGGACGCACACATTGTGACACTTCCAGGTGACCAATCTCAGGCTGGTATGGTTGTGACAGTTGACTGTCCCTTATGTCATCATCATTGATTGTCAGGTGATATGTGGCAGGGCTGTGTGCACTCCACAGGGGTGTGATTCTAAGTGAAGTAATTAGCGACCAGCTGCGTTCGGGCTGCCTCACCCCGTGCCCTTAACCCTCCCATGCGGAGCGGGCGTGCATGTGGTTGGGGATGTGGGGGCAACACCATGTCCACCGGAAGGCCCCGGCGTGTTGCAACGTTGTGCAGGACACATGCTGCCACTATGATCCTGCACACTACTGGGAGAGCGTATAACAGCTGCCCGCCAGAACGGTCAAGGGAGCGAAAGCATGACATGAGCACTCCGAATGTGCGCTCCACTATGCCCCGGGTTGCAATATGGGCTGTGTTGTATCTTACCTCAGGTGGCGTGGTGGGGTTCCGAATTGGCGTCATCATGTGGGTGCTCAGAGAGTAGGCACTGTCCCCTGGGGAGGTGGTGATGGGTATCATTAGTGGGGTTGTGACATTACTCAGTATCTGGCATGCATGCATGTGCTACGGCATTTATACTCACCAAGCAGCCATGTATCGCCATGCCGCCCAGCTTCTAGGTCCCGGTTTAGGGTTGACATTCTGTAAATGAAACTGTCGTGGGTGGACCCTGGATAGTTGGCATATAGTGAGGTGATGATTCCCTTGGCATCACATACTACCTGCACGTTGATGGAATGCCAGTGCTTGCGGTTTCTATAGATGTGCTCTGATGCCCTGGGGGGACGTAGAGCCACATGGGTGCAATCAATGGCACCTAGGACTTTGGGGAATTGTGCCACCCCGTAGAAATCCTGGACGGCAGCCTACCTTTCTGCAGGTGTTCTGGGCAGGTATATGTGCCTGCGGACTGATGGGCGTGCAGTCATGATGGCCAAGACCTGGTGTAGGCAGCGTGACTGCGTGGCCTGTGACACCCCCCCACTATGGCACTTGTCCGATGAAATGATCCGGTGGCCAAAAAGTGCAGTACATTGAGGGACCTTCTCCAGGGGGCTGAGTGCTTGGGAGCAGAGGGTGGGTGATGTGAGGTCATCCTCCCACACACTGACCAGGTCGAGTATTATGTGAGGTGGAAACCTGTACCTCCCATACACCTGGTCATCAGGCATCCGAAAAAGGCTGGTTCTGGGTGTGAAAATTCTGGGCCTGACTATCCTCCTCCTCCTCCTGCGGTATCCCACGACCACTGCTGCTAGGATCGGTGTGTTCATCCTAGCGTCTGAGCTTGCTTGTTGTTTGCGCACACTTTTATGCTGCGCGGGTCCACGTACGCCTGCTTCCTGCTGGCGTACGTGTTTCTGGATTAGCGCGTCTTTTTTGGCGCACGCTTTACCCCCTTTCCATTCCATGAATACGTGTTTTGGACGTGCGTGTGGGCGTTCCGCGCATTTGCCTCTTGTACTTCCCCGCCCACCCCAGTAATACACGTACCCCGTTCGCCCAGGCCCAATCGCGTGTAAAACTTCCAGCGAGCCCCTGAAATACACGTACCCCGCTCGGCCAGGCCCAATCGCGTGTGAAACTTCCCGCGCACCCCTGAAATACACACTATTTTTGACACAGCAGGTGTCCGTGTTTGTCGCGTACCCCTTTGCACGTCATTTGTCCTAGAGGGCCACAGTATGGGACATTCATTAGAGCTGTATATACTGCTGGGGGGTGGGGGTGCTGGGCACATGAGTGGGGGCCTGCTGGCAGGTGCCCCTCAGTGCTGGGGGGTGGGGGTGCTGGTAGACATGAGTGGGGGCCTGCTGGCAGGTGCCCTGCACTGCTGGGGGGTGG